>NW_027069676.1:31545-109817 GCF_002906115.3 Quercus suber | reverse complement strand
TTACGTTTGAGGTTTAACCTCTTTAAAATAATGTTTACAAATAGATTAGTGACGTATGTAATTATATCAACGAATGTATAGATTTATGTGATTATTTAACATATCAATGTGCTTTTTTTTTTCTCAAATAATGTAGAATCTTATGATTCACGATTCGATCTTATAATCTATGATCCCACTTACCTCCTACAATCTTACGTAGGATCTCGATTTTGATAACCTTGGTATTGCCTGTTGTTTGGACCCGACCAAGTTACAAGTTCTTTTTAGATAAATCTATAGTGGGGGGTTCGGTTTGTGGTTGTTCGAACAATGAGGTGAGGAAATCCAAATGTGGAAAAACTAGTTATCAAAACAGATTTTCAATTTTATTTTATTTTTTAAAAAGTTTCAAGTTCATTTTTTAAAGAAAATTTGAGGCTCTGTGTTAGAACATATGTGATTTACTTGTTAAGACATATGTTATTATTTATTAATTGGCTAATTTTTTGGCAAAACGCATTTTATTTGTATTTTGGTAGATCTAGGATGTGTTTAATACTTCAAGAAATCTTGTTTCAAGATCAAGTGTTAAAACTATGCAAGTCTGTCTAAGATTCAAGTTTGAAAAGTGTCTGTCATTAAAGTTCAATAGCTGGTCACCTATGGAGCTTGAAGAGCGTTCTAGCCCCGTGGTTTTGACAGCAACTCGATAGATAGGGCATCTGTCGAGATTTATGAAACTTAGAATTTTTGATATGTTTTTCATTCAATCCGTAATTGTATGTTTGGGCTTTCTTTTCTCACAATCCTAAACATATAAAAGGAATATTTGAAGGGCTGTTAAAGGTGGAACAAGTTGCACAAATGTTGAGCAAAGTTTGTTTAAGCAAATTGTGACTGGAGATAGAATTTGCCCAGTTCATTTTTCTTGTGAAGAAGCTACTGTGTTTGTGCACCGTGGAGTTTTGTAACCAAGAGCTTCTTGATCTTTATCGTGTGATGAACTGAACAATTTTGCAGCCAACAAACTTCTTTAGTTAGTGATTGAAGTTGTGTATTAGGATCTGCTCATTTGTTAGTCATATACTGAGAGCTGTGCATCAAAAGGAGAGATTGTTACTACAAAACAAGTCCAATTGGCTATTGGGTAAGGTTCAACTGTAGGTGGTATAAGGTACTGGAATTCCTTTACTTGTAACCGCTTGTTGTGATAACAGTAGATTCTCGGGAGTGGTGACTTTAAAATCACCTGGTGGGGTTTTTGCCATGTAGGTTTTTCTCATTTGTAAACAAATCACTGTGTCAATTTATTTTCTGTTACATACTTAGTTTAATTGGTGATTTGTTTGTGCTATCACGCTTATTGCATGTTAATTTGATTAATTAATAAACTTGATTAATTAATCAATTAATTTCATCACAAGGAGTCAATACGTTTTGGCATATAACTTTATAATAATGTTTTCAATTATTGGAGGTATTACATGTCCAAGCTTAGATTTTTTTGGGGGGGGGGGGGGGTGGTTGTTCCTAGAGGGTTCTAGAGCCTCCTGGTGCCCCGTAGAGATTTTGAATCATTTTTGGCCTCAAATATGGAGGTTGAGGGGATTTTGGAGTTGAACTGTTTTTGGGCTCAAATATGGAAGTTGAGGTTTTTTTTAGCTTGTTTTTGTATGCAATTTCGATAGTGCATATAGATTCTTTGATACATTAATAATACTATTGCCTTAATTTAAACTGGACATATCCCATTGTGGGGGCCTTTCTATGTTGATGGGTCTGGGCCTGCCTGCTACACCAAGGCCTGTAAGTTAATGGGTAAAGGAGTTGAGATTGGCCCATTGATAGTTATACCGCAGGCTAGTTTGTATGCAAGCCAAGCATGCCCAATGTTGAGACAACTCGGGAATAGTGTGGCAGGCTGGGCACGACAGATATAGTCGTGACAAAATAACTGTCTTGCACAACAAAGGATACTGTAGCAAAATGACTTCTACAATAAAATATGCTAAGTGTAAGGGCTATAGCAGAACAACTGGTACAATAGAAAACAACTAGTACAACAGAAAACAACTAATACTACAGATAAGATAACTAATACAACAGAATAACTAATACCGTAGAATAACCAATACCACATAAATAAAAGAGGGTTACAACAGAGCAATTGATATAGCAGAAAGAGAAAAAGATATCACAGTAGAATGGTTAATATCATTAAGCGCTACAACGAAAAAAGAAAAGAATAACAACAGAAATGTCAAAGAAATTAAAGATTGTTTAGCAGGAACGGGTCTAAAAAGGGAACTGAACCCCAATACAGATAACCTCATAACAGACTTCTGCCATTGAAGTTACCCGTGCTGGAGAAAGGGCCTAATTGGTTTTGGGTTCCAATTCACAGAGTTTCAGAGGGTGGGAATGTCATGAGGGAGAGAAAATGTGGTCTACTGATGCATGCCCCTATTTCTGCCGTGTTTTCTATCTTCCTTCTCTTTTTTACCACATAGTTTTCTTTTTGTTCTCTAGTTCTTAGTTTCTTTCTTACTCTTTTCTCTGTCTCCCTCTCCATTGTTGTTCTTTTCCTAGCTACCTCTCCCCCTTTTCATACCTTTTAATTTCTATGAGATTTCTCCCTTTTGTTCCTAGGGATTCACTAACCGTTTTTGGTTCCTTGTGAGCATCTCTCCAAGCTTGCCCACTAACCCATTGGTTGCTCAGCCACTACCTCTGCTCAGAGTGTGCTCGCTGCACCCATGATTGTCAAAATTGTAATCTAGATCGTAGGATCGCACGATTTTACGATCTCACCTTACCAAAACGTTTAGAATCGTAGTAGGATCGTAAAAATGGTAGGATTGTGTAGGATCGTAGGATCGTATGGGGATCCTACCGATCCTACCAAAACATGTGTTTTTTTTTTTTTTCTTTGATGGGATTGGTTTGGGCTAAGATAATCCAACTAAACCCACAAGTCCAATTGGTTATCAATAGCACAATAACAAATTGAAATCCCAAATTTACATCTTTGTCAAAAGAAAATCTAAAAAAAAAAACACACAGTACCTAAGTTTAAAGTTCAAACAAAAAAAGAAACCTAAATATTTAGAAACATCAATCCCAAAGTTATGCCTCCTTTCAAGAACCCCAAAACCCATCACCCCTTAACAGTCAGCACTCTCAATAACATTGCCTTTTGGATTTCATATTTATAATTAGCTAGTTTACCTTAGAATGGAAATTCTATTTTGGATTTCATATCGTAATAAGCTAATTTTCATTTGCTAACTAGCCTAACTTATTTTGGATTTCGAACTTAGAAACTGGAAAATGTTTTCAAAATGTGTGTATAATATCTTGGTACTTAGTTGCTAATTAAACATGTACTAATCTTTTTATATACATTGTGTCAAAATTTAAATATATTTGTTTTGTTAGTATAGACGCAACGATGTAGGGCATACAAATTACATTATATGATGCAAATTTTTGTTTTTTAATGGATGAATTCATATTTTACGTGATTACTTAGTATATAAAGTTACTATCAATGTGTTTTTTGCTTAAAATATGAAAATAGGTAGGATCTTACAATCCATAATCTGATCCTACGATTTACGATCCCACCTACTTCCCACGATTTTACGTAGGATCCCGATTTTGACAACCTTGGCTGCACCACTGATGCGAACCTCAATCGACACGCTTTGAGACCCAACAAAAATATTGGAATACATGCCAAGAAAACTAAAATTCAGATTTTTGATAGAAACCCTGACCTAACGTTTATAATCGAAATGCGAACTAAAGGTATAAGTGTAACACCTTCACTCAATGATTATAACTGAATTACGAACCAATGGTATAAAGTTTGAACGCCACAAGGAAGAATCCCTGATAAAGAACAACAAGAAGAGCAAAGCCTCACATTTTCTGATTTTTATTCAATAAATCCTCTATTACAATGAGTGCATGCTACTTATAAGACATGACTGAAAATAGAAAATATAAAAAAAAGTACTAAATTAAAAAATCCTAAATAAAAGTTGATTTGGTCTGAAATAAGTAGATCCAAAAGAGGAAAATAGTTAAAAACGTTCTAAATAATAAAAGCCCTAAATTAAGGTAGATCTGGTCTGAAATTTTAAGCTCCAAAATAGGAAAAATGTCTATTAATTGATATGGAGCTGAAAGTCAATTAGCCATTAATCTACACCATAAATCACGCCCAATCAAGCCAGATTAGCCCTCAATAGCTTGGATTAAATTTATTACATCTTCATCTTCCTTTGGGCCAAGCTTGGAATGTTCTGCGTTAGAATTAGCCCAAATCTCTTGAATCAGCCCATTAAGTGCTTCTTTGATCTTCTTGGATCAAGCTTTAGTAATAGGCCCAACTAGAACATGCAATGGATCCTTGAATGCTTTTTGATTCTCATTATTGCCCCTTTCTTCAAAAGGATTCGTCCTCGAATCATCTCCTACATCAAAAGGAGAAAGATTAGAAACATTAAATGTAGCACTAATGTTATACTCACCTGGAAGATCCAACTTGTATGCATTATTATTGATTCTTTCAAGGACTTGAAATGGACCATCCCCTCTAGGATGTAGCTTGGACCGCCTATGGGTTGGAAATCTTTCTTTTCTCATATGCACCTAAACCTAATCGCCCGGTTCAAAGAAGACTTGTCGACGACCCTTGTTGACTTTGGTTGCATATTGCTTATTTTTCTTTCCTATATGTTTCCGTACACTTTCATGGAGTTTCTTCACCATCTCGACCTTCTTTTCACCATCCAAACTAGTCATTTCATTAACTGGTAAAGGCAGCAAATTCAAAGGAGTTAGTGGATTAAAACCATAAACAATCTCAAATGGTAAAAAATTAGTAGTAGAATGAACACTTCGATTCTATGCAAACTCAATGAATGACAAACAATCCTCCCAATTTTTCAAGTTCTTCTGAATTATAGTATGCAACAAAGTAGATAAAGTTCTATTTTCTACCTCAGTTTGTCCATCCATTTGGAGGTGACAAGTAGTCGAAAACAATAGTTTAGTTCCCAACTTTCCCCACAAGACTTTCCAAAAATAGCTAAGGAACTTAAATTCCTTATTTTGTTTCTCCCTTTCCCCAATTTCTGCCTTACCTGTCATGGATAAGGATTGGAGGCTCTTTCTATACCTACCCCCATGGCATGCATCAAGTGGCCCTGGCCATGCTTACCTCTTTTCTTTTTTTTTTTTTTTTTTTTTATAGACCTCTTTTCTCTCCACCGCCAAACCACACCCTTTGAATCCCTTAACCAAGGACCCACCTCTCCTGTATTGGCTAGGTACAAGGAGGTGGTGTCCTGGCCTTTATGTGAGTTCCATTGCCCTCTAGTTTGTCTTTTTTTACTCGCACTCTGTTCCTACTGTTCTTGCATTGTCTTGTTCTACTGTGTGTACTAGGTTTGTGCCTATCTTCCATGGCATGGAGGATGTGTGGGCTTTTGGGCTTACCCTACCTCCCTTAATTCTTCTATGGGTTGGGTACTGTTTAGGTAGAAGTTCCTGCCCGTCTAGCCCACCGGACTTCTATTTCTGCTGTTCCTCTTCCTGCCATGCCTATGGGTAGGATGGTTGCCATTCCTGCCACATTGGCCCATTGGGTTTACTACCTCTTTTCTTGGGCTATCCCTTCCCATTTACTTTACCTTTACCTCTTATTAATCCATGGGCCTATTGGCTGCCATTTCTGCCATGTTGGCCCATTGAGTTTACTACCTCTATCTTTGGGCTTCCCAGCCTATTTATTTTACCTATACCTCTTATTAATCCATGAACCTACTAGCTGCCATTCCTGCCATGTTGGCCTATTAGGTTTACTACCCCTATCCTTGGGCTTCCCCGGCCTATTGACTTTATCTTGACCTCTTATTAGTCTCATTTTCCTTATTGTTGGGCTTCTTCTACCATTGGGCCTTTTGTAAAAATGGGCCTCAACACCCATTCATTTTGAATCCAAATTAGGTCGAATTTGTGTCCATGTTAAAGTCTGGATGTCTATTCTAGTGAAACAAGTCTTACTAAAAAATTCTTCATGACTGAAAAGATATAAGCAAATGAGTGATCAAAGGTCATTTTTTAAGAAAGCATTTTAAGTAGTTACAAGTAGGGCTGTCCAGGCAAATCGGCGACCCGCCCAACTCGTTCGACCTGCCGCCGTCCAACCCGCCGCCACCCGATCCGCAGACTCCGGCAATCGGACGCGGTTTCCGACTATGCTAACCTGACACCCAGCGGGTCGGTTATCGGTTTTTCAATTCAAAAACCATGAAACTCGACCTGAACCGAAGTCCATTCAATATACGGCCATTTTTTCCAGATTCCGGTCAGTTTTTTTCCAGATTCTAGCTATTTTTCCAAATTCCGGCCCCTTTTTTTCTAGATTCCGACCCCTTTTTTCACTTAAATCCGTCGATTTCTGGCATAATAAACACCGGATCTGGCCAAACCAGTGATTTCTCATCACGATTTGGTAGAAATCTCGCCAGATCCGACGGGATCTCACCGAATCTTGGATGGATCTGGCAAGATCTCACCGGATCTGGCGAGATCTTGCCGCATTTCGAAGGATTCCGGTGAGATCGGTTTCACCCGAAACCGACCACCACCCGCCGGCGACTCGAACCGACGAATTCGTTACTGTTACGGGTTGGTTGCGGGTTGAAAAACCATCCACCCGAACTGTTATGGGTCGGTTGCGGGTTAAGCAAAAACCCGACCCGCCCGACCCATGGACAGCCCTAGTTACAAGCACTTTTAAATTGTGATTATTTCTAAATTATTGTGAATACTTCAATTACCTTATGGTTGATATTTGTTAAGCTTTTCATTGGGACCAGATTCTTAAAATTATTAACAAGTACAGAATGGAGTATCTATAATCTTATTTTGCTAACAAGCTTTACCAAAAGTCACCAAACTTCCATAAAAATTTTCAACTATAATTTTTTCAATTAATTAGCAAATTTTTGATAAATTATACCTTAAACAAAATGCAAACTAAATACAAAATGATTGTATATTTAAATTAATAAACTAAAGATCATTGATTTACTTTTGCAAAAGCATGTGACATTTCAAATAGGTAGCGTTTCTTGTATGTGGCCATCAAAACGAATGTGGGTTAATATTTATATATTATTGTTTAAAATTATTAACCAATCCCTATTTGTATAATGAAAAGATTATCCCTATTTGAACATTTTCCCTTATCAAACATTTCTATTCTCATAAAAATAATCCCAGCACTTTTAGTCTTGTAAGTTGTACACCAAACTATATACTTCTAAATTTAATTTTCAAATGGATAGAAAAAGTATTAGGTCGCCGATTATAAATGTGGAAATAAAAATGCATAACACATGCACAAAAAAAAAAAGGTGAAAAAATCTCTACATACTAATTATTACAAAAACTCAATGACATAGTGAAATTGATATCTAACTTGAAACTAAAGTATGTATTTGCGTGTGTCTGTCTAATGTGTGTGTATTATAAATAGAGGTAATTTACACAACTTTTAAGAGCAACAGCCATAGAGACAATAAGCAACATGACTTTATGGTGATTTAGAGTGATCATTTTCTGAACCATGCTTTTCATCCCAATCTTCCTAAGCTTAGATTACTGAGGCATCATAAGAACCTTGGCAGATTCTGTAAGAAATACGTATAAAAAAAAGACCTGAAATACTACTACATGCCATACAAAAAATAATACATACTAAATACAAATTTTTTACCGAAGACACACAAAATTGTACAAATAAATTGATTCTTTTAAAACTAATTTTTTTGCTTAAAATTTTACAAATATTAAATTGAATAACCATACTGGATGTCTTCTAATAATCTCTATTAAATATTTATCCAATATACACCAATCAAAATTTGATACTAACCTCAAAATAATGACAATTATTCTCAAGCTCATAGAAACAATCAATCTTTGGCCATAAAATACTCGGTCAACCTGAAAGTTTTAATACATAAATGAAATATGCGAGCTAAATACATGAAAATATATCAATAAAATATTTGAGCTGAGAGCATAAAATATATCAAAGAATAAGGTTAAAGATAAATAAAAAAATTAGATAGAGGAGTAGTTGACAGTGGAGATAAAAACTACAAATGCTTAGGAATTGTAATTTCCCCATTACAATTCCTAAGCATCATTGAGATAATGCAAATCTTTTAAATATAGAGAGTTGAGTTTGTATATTTTTTTAAGGAATGGGAATAGTTATAGAAGAGTAGTAGTTTCATATGTTTTGGTAACCGTCACATCAAATTATGAAAGGTTGGGATAAAACCTATAAATATAAATGTTAAAAAAATGTTTAATTGAGTCTAAGAAAATTAACAGCAACTCCCATCGTAATTGGGGGGGGGGNCTTTTCTTTTTTTTTTTTTTTTTTTTTAGTGAAAAAAATAAGGGTTAGCTAGGTTACACCAGCCCACCAGCCCCAGGCAGGGCACTAAGGTTAAAGCCTAAGGGCTAACTCATGTGGATGCTTACCAACGGACTTCTGCTTGCAGCGGGACTCAAACCTAGGTGGGTTAGATGAAGTATCCAAGTTTTACCAGCTGAGCCAAGCCCTACCAACTGAGCCAAGCCCCTGTTGGCTGGCCATGCCTATCTCTTTTAGGCGAAATGCCATCCTAGCAAGGCATTTCTCCAAAAGAGGTCTCGGTAGCAATCTTAGAATAGACCTCTTTTCTCTCCACCGCCAAACCACACCTTTGAATCCCTTAACCAAGGACCCACCTCTCCTGTATTGGCTAGGTACAAGGAGGTGGTGTCCTGGCCTTTATGTGAGTTCCATTGCCCTCTAGTTTGTCTTTTTTTACTCGCACTCTGTTCCTACTGTTCTTGCATTGTCTTGTTCTACTGTGTGTACTAGGTTTGTGCCTATCTTCCATGGCATGGAGGATGTGTGGGCTTTTGGGCTTACCCTACCTCCCTTAATTCTTCTATGGGTTGGGTACTGTTTAGGTAGAAGTTCCTGCCCGTCTAGCCCACCGGACTTCTATTTCTGCTGTTCCTCTTCCTGCCATGCCTATGGGTAGGATGGTTGCCATTCCTGCCACATTGGCCCATTGGGTTTACTACCTCTTTTCTTGGGCTATCCCTTCCCATTTACTTTACCTTTACCTCTTATTAATCCATGGGCCTATTGGCTGCCATTTCTGCCATGTTGGCCCATTGAGTTTACTACCTCTATCTTTGGGCTTCCCAGCCTATTTATTTTACCTATACCTCTTATTAATCCATGAACCTACTAGCTGCCATTCCTGCCATGTTGGCCTATTAGGTTTACTACCCCTATCCTTGGGCTTCCCCGGCCTATTGACTTTATCTTGACCTCTTATTAGTCTCATTTTCCTTATTGTTGGGCTTCTTCTACCATTGGGCCTTTTGTAAAAAATGGGCCTCAACACCCATTCATTTTGAATCCAAATTAGGTCGAATTTGTGTCCATGTTAAAGTCTGGATGTCTATTCTAGTGAAACAAGTCTTACTAAAAAATTCTTCATGACTGAAAAGATATAAGCAAATGAGTGATCAAAGGTCATTTTTTAAGAAAGCATTTTAAGTAGTTACAAGTAGGGCTGTCCAGGCAAATCGGCGACCCGCCCAACTCGTTCGACCTGCCGCCGTCCAACCCGCCGCCACCCGATCCGCAGACTCCGGCAATCGGACGCGGTTTCCGACTATGCTAACCTGACACCCAGCGGGTCGGTTATCGGTTTTTCAATTCAAAAACCATGAAACTCGACCTGAACCGAAGTCCATTCAATATACGGCCATTTTTTCCAGATTCCGGTCAGTTTTTTTCCAGATTCTAGCTATTTTTCCAAATTCCGGCCCCTTTTTTTCTAGATTCCGACCCCTTTTTTCACTTAAATCCGTCGATTTCTGGCATAATAAACACCGGATCTGGCCAAACCAGTGATTTCTCATCACGATTTGGTAGAAATCTCGCCAGATCCGACGGGATCTCACCGAATCTTGGATGGATCTGGCAAGATCTCACCGGATCTGGCGAGATCTTGCCGCATTTCGAAGGATTCCGGTGAGATCGGTTTCACCCGAAACCGACCACCACCCGCCGGCGACTCGAACCGACGAATTCGTTACTGTTACGGGTTGGTTGCGGGTTGAAAAACCATCCACCCGAACTGTTATGGGTCGGTTGCGGTTAGGGGGGTGGTGGGGTGGTGTGGGGGGAAGAAAAAAAAGAAAAAGAAGCAATTGTCAATCCGTATGGTAATTAAGAAGGAGAAAGAGACGTGGAGATATTTGCTCAATTTCTAATGTTGATGGAAATTAATAGGGTAATAGGAAAATGAAGTAATTATGAGGTGAGAGAGTATAGGTATTGAGATGTAAGGAAAGGAAAAAATCATAAATGTTTTTTTGTTTTGTTTTGTTTTTTGTTTTTGTTTTGGGAGGAATCAACGGTATTAGGAAAAAGATGAAAACTGAGAGAGATAATTTGAAACATACATAATTACAAAAAAATTGACATAAATAACCACAAAAATGTGAATTAAATTGGCTTAAAAGTCATTACATTAAAAATTAAATTATAGAATAATAGAGAATTAATTATCTTCATAAATGAGATTTTTTAATTTTTTTTTCTTCACCACTTTTTTTGATAGCAAATCATATGTAATTTAAATATTCATTTTTACAACTCATGGATTTTAGGTTACTAAGGAAACTTTTATTGTGGAATAAGAATGGAAATATTTATGGAGCAATTAAGAAGTTTATAATGGGTTATTATTAAAATGGTGGAATTGATAGGGCATGTGGATACAAGTGCCCACGACGAGTTTTGGTTCTCCACGTGGGAAGTACACCTTGGCCTAGGGTGGACCTTGGTAGGGGATGTAAATGTAGTCGCCACTTAAATTAGGTCTAGAAATAATATATATATATATATATAGCGCCCTTGTGAAATGAATTATCTTTTCCAGAGCATGTGTCTGGAGTTTAGGTATGGGGATGGGAGGTGTTAGGCACCTAACCCCACTCGACCTGTGGGTCAACCTCCACTCATTGTGTTCCACATCTTAATCCCATCAAAGGGTCCTCTAATATGTTATTCTAAACACACACGCACACACACACACACGTGCACACACACACACACACACGCACACACACACACACTAACATGCATCTAAAGCAATCAATGTGGCATATCATCCCCAAACCTAGCATTCGTCTATCAAGGCACAAGTATATATCACCAAGGGAAACAAACATCACAAGGTAGATTAAACAAGCATATTCATGCATAATTGAGCATAGCATCATGGCATTCAAACAAAAATATTAGCAAATATTTAGATAACTCATGTTTAAAATACTCAAATGCATGTTTATGTGATTTATGCATGACTCACCTTGACTTACCTCACTACATCACAACACCCATGGATCAATACATATTCATGACATTCAACAAAGATACAAACCCTAATTATACTCCTGAACAAAAATAAAACCAAACATGTTAAATTACTAACATAGGACTCAAACATGTGAAAAACAAGTTAAACGGAACCTAAACATGTGAAAGAAAACAAATAAAAAGCAAAGAAAACAAAATTTGGGTTTCAAGGCATGGGGTATGTGTGCGCATCCCAGTTATGTGTGTATACACACTTCAAGTATGTGTATGCATACATGAAGCATGCACACGCATACACACCTAGAAACAAACCCAGAAATACAAAACAAAAAAACAAAGCAAAACAAGAAAACTGACAACCTATCATGCTTATAAAATGAATAGAGAATAAACCTAAACTAACACAAGCAGATCAAAGCATTTTAAAAAAAACAAAAACAAAAGAAATTGAAGAAGCCAAAGTTTGAACCTTTACCTTAACACAAAAACTCTCTAGATCTTTGATTTGACTGTTCTCTTCAGTGAATCTAATCAATGACAAGACCAAAAAGTTAGTAAACTTTAGAACTCAAAGTCCAAGAGCAAAACAAGTCCCAACCAAGAAAAACTTGATTTGATGATGTTTTTTTGTGTGAAAAACTCTCTCTTTGATTCAATATTTTCTAGTGAATCTAGTATATCTCATCCTCCTTTGAAAAAGTGCATTTTATAGATTTTCATGGTGGTAAAATAGAGGTGTGGGGCGCCTTTTAGATGATGTGGGATTCGCTCTACACAAATTTATGTCCAAAAAGCTTTCCTTTCATAGTTTCTAGAACCCTAGATGCGTGCACATACCTTAAGTATGCGTGTGCATACCCTAAGTATGCATATGCATGTTTCAAGTGTGCTTGTGCATATGCATGTATGCATACGCAAACTTAGGGTTTCCTGTAGTCTTTCTTTTCCAAAAGTAACTTCTCAAAGTCAAGATTTTGTGAGATTGGGCCCTAAATCAACCTTGGACCTCAGAGTGATGTCGTCATTGGAGAATTGGGGTCCGAGTCATAAGAGAGGTATAGGATGAGGTGCCTATAGTGAAAATTTAAGTTTCTTTATTTATTGGTGACACATAGCAAAATGATTGACACATGCCAATAGTTATCTATCATGTGATGTTTGAGAAGTGACATGTACCACAAGTTGTCTACCATGTTTATGAGAGACCGCACTTCTTGAGGGGTGCTCTCAAAAAGAGATTTGGGTGCTTAGGACACCTTTCTTTTGGGTAATTGTGTGGAGTCGCCACTTATTTTTTTTATACAAAAAAAAATAAGAAAAAATAAAATACAATTACAAGTCTAAAAATACTTCAAATGTCATTGATTAAATTAAAAAAAAAAAGTACAATTTAGTAGATTAACCTTACAAGGCTTTGATCCTAGTTACAATCTATGTGAAAAAAATACAAAGCTTTGGTCCTAGGTACATTCTACCAAAATTAAAGAAAAAACACTAATCTACTAACCAAAATCCTAAGTTCGGGGACTAGGTTATGAAATGGGAAGATGTTAGGCACCCATTCCGCCCAGACAAAGTTTGGTCTTCTAGACTTTAATGACCATCATATACCCTTTTTGAATGATGTTGAATGATATGTTGTAACACACATGGCAGACACTTGACAAAAATTAATTTAGACAAATTTATCTTATGAATATGTCCTCTTTTCAAAGAAAAATCAGATCTGTCTTGAAAATTAAAAAAAAATGAGACTTGATTCGTAAAAATCAGATCTTTTTTTGACAAAGAAAAATCAGATCTTTTTTCTTGTAAGATAAAAAAATGAGATTGATTGTAAAAATCAGATATGTTTTTGAAAGAGTAAAAAAATGGGATTGGATTAATAAAAATCATATCTTTTTTTGTAAGATGAAAAAAATGAGATTTGATTTGTAAAAAATTAGATCTATTTTTGAAAGGGTAAAAAAAAACTTTTTAAAAGAGGATTCACATTCATGAGACAAACTTACTATGCATGCATCACATATTGAAAAGAAAGACTCTAACTTAACTCTTAATTCCTTTTTTGAAATTTCAAAATCTGCAATTTTATAAAAAAAAAAAGAAAACTTTTTTAGAAAAAATTCAAATATGTATTTAATGAAAATATAGATTCGTTTTATGACCAGAAAAATAAACATCTGTATTTAATGAAAATACATACTAGTTTTGTGACCAGAAATATACAGATCTATATTTAAGGAAAATATAGATTAGTTTTGTGTTTAAAAAAATTTAGATCTGTATTTAAGGAAAATACAGATTAGTTTAGCGTTTGAAAAAAAAAATTTTAGATCTGTATTTAAGGAAAATACAGATCATTTTTGTGTTTGAAAAAAAGGTTTTGATGACCATTAGCAAATTTTGAAATCAAAGAAAACTTAAAATAGATAATCAATTAAAGAACATTTAAAAAAAAAAAAAAAAAAAAATTTCCAACTAAGTATCTAAGCATGCCAAACATGAATTAAGAACAAGGCATAATAAAATCAAACATATTAACCAAATTCATGCAACGAACAGTCACAACATATTAATTAATGGAAAAGAAAAACAGACAGAGGAACAAAACTAGATACCTCTTGCATGAGTGTGCTCTTCAACAGAAGAATATTTTAGAAATCAAAGAAGTTTTCACTTCTTTGAGGTCTAGAATACTTTACTTACAAAAAAGAAGTTCTTAAAGCAAAAGCCTCTAGAATGTCTTTAATGTAAGGGAAGCAGAGAAGTCAGAAAAAGGGTCCAGAAGAGATCCTTGAATGTTGGGAGGCCTCCCCTATTTATAAAGGTGTTAGTTGCTTAGAAAATAAGCCAGGTTTGCTTAAAAATTAAGTCCAATTAGCTTAAAAAATAAGCAAAAAACGTATGGGAAAAATCCTCAAAAAAGGAGATTTGGATAAGAGTATTTTTTTTTTTTTTGAGAGAGTTTCAATCTATGGCATCCGTTTCTAATGATAGCTCTTTATTATCAAACCAAGACACCAATCAGTTTTTTGTGTAGGCTTGAACTCCAAATCTTTTATACAACCATCAGAAACTTGACTAGTTGAGCTAACTGGAACCCACAGAGTAAGTTGATTTTTCATATAAAAACCAGTTTCGGTACTTGGATCATATCGTTTTACTCAAAAGTCTTATTAAGCTGAAATTTTTACAGTTGAAGGGAAATTTGATTCTTTACAACTTTTCCAGAAATAGCCCAGTCCGAATTTTGAGTTCTACTATGCCAAAAGTGCCTTGGAACATGAATCTGAAATCTGCTACTTGATTAGCACGTTTTTGAAGTGTTTTCCAACTCTAAAACTATATTTGGACGAATTTAAGAGTTATTTTCATGATAAACCTCATTCCAAAGTGATAATTAGGACTTTTAAAATAATTATTGTGAATATAATTATCCCAAAAGCCTAATTATCTATAGTCTTTAAATATTATTAGCTTATTTGTTTTAATCCCATGCAACAAATCTCACTTTAAAAAAAATACTTAGTCAATCACAAAAATTCATTTAATTAATTTTAATTATTAACCAATCAAAATTAATTTCAATTAATCACATGCAATTTGCTTCACCCCTTACAATGCATGCAAACTGTGAAAACTTGGTCATGTGATATCTTTTAATCCGAAGGTCCAATTTGGGAATCGAACATATTGTCGTGACCGTTAGAATCTCAAGATCATTTTATGATATGCAATGAATGAATTAATGCATATAATGCAACTATGATTTTTTCGGGTATATGAATGGTCATTGTAGCCATCTTCCAAGATTAAATTATGGGTGCAAAATCAAGTGTTTACAACCTGGCATTTGGGATGTGTCATTATTTTCTGCATTGTGAATGAGACATGTGTCACCATTTTTGTGTATCCACCATTTTGAAGGATCCAAATTTTATAATATATTATAGATTCTTGTAGGACATTAGTTTATTAAAAAAAAAAAAAAGATTATCAGTATGTAAAGTAATTTTCTCCAAATTCTAGTAACAAAAATAGTAGAAATAGAATAACATTGATTAAAGGACAAAATTTGGCTACAAATTTGGTTGTAGCCTAAGGCTACAACATCCTTTAAAAAAATTAACATTGCAACAAATTTTGAGAATCTAACTGTTGGGTTATAAGTTCTTTATGCTTTTAACACATATGTCGAATTTTGTGTTAATCAGATGTTATTTACTATATGATCTATAAAATTATTTTTTATGAATAATTTTCAACTACAAAAACTTACAATTTAAACAATCGATTGATGACATAACTATTATTTTTTGATTTTCTGAAATTTTGCAAGGGTGGAGGATATAAGAAAAAAAATACAATCTAATAGTAGATTTGTCTAAATTCACATTTCAATAAAAATATATTGAGTGAAGATGTAGCTAAACTTAGTCTTTGATTAAATTAGACCACAACCTCTGACTTTTGTTTGAAAATTGTTTTTATACACTTTACTTTCAAATTGTTTCAAAAAAGGTCGTTATCGTCATGCAATAGATGGAAAATTTTGACATGGCAAATGATTTTTTTTTTTTTAAGGGTGAAAAATCAAAAACATATTATTAAGAAACACTGGCTAAGTCAACCTAAAAACATCAAAAAATTTTGGAGGAATAGACTCCATCCAATAACAAAGCTAGAAACATTAATTGCATGCCTAGCCAACTTATGAGCAAACTTATTGCCTTCCCTCCTAGTATGAGAGTAATGTAATTTAGAAAAAGACCTAGAAAGTATATTAACATCATCAATCAAGAAACCATTAGCTGAAAGAGATGGATCCTCATCCTGAAGAGCTTTGATAATAGAGCTCAAGTCACCTTCCAAAATAATACTATTGAGGGTGATCAACCACAAGTATTCTTCTTCCATAATGACTGTCCAAGACCAGCAATGTCCAAAACAGCCTTCAGAAAGGAGAAAGAAGAAGTACACACCACAAACATAAAATAAGGATGTACAAGCACGTCATTAGTCATCCAAATGAGGATCTGGTCATCCAAAAAGAACGTGGTTGTCCATACCATGTTAGAATATGGACGACCAATAAACACTTAGTAAATTTCTGAGTATTTTCTATAATCTCAAATGGTTAGAACACTAACCCCCACTTTCGGAGCGTGAGGTGAATTCTCCAAAATTCGCTTCACTCTCCCCACTAAGTCCACACATCTCCCACGATGTTAGTGGTTCCTAACAAGTAGACCTACTCCAAACTCTCTATAAAAGGAACCAAGCTTCACCCAACCAAGGTGTGTTTTTACTCTTCATTCACTCACTGTTCTTGTGTTCTAGAAAGAAAAATGACATTATTGTTGGAGGGTCCTTGGCCGGTTCATCCTGGTCACCTTCGATAGTCGCTTTCTTCCTCTTTAGGTCATCCAACTGTCATGAAAGTCCTAAGCATTCAGCCTATTGATTTTCGTGCATCATTAGTTGGCGCTATCTGTGGGTAGTTTCTAAGTGTTAACCACTTTGCTTTCTAAGACAAAAGGCTGCATGGTTCGAACTAGGTCGATGGCCAGGAGTCCAGAACACCCGGAGAGTGGAAATGCTTCCAATCATCCAAACCGTGCACTAACATCGCTACCAGTGTCCCTCCAACAGTAGTTGCAATCCATGGCAACTGCAATGGCAAACTTGACATAACAAAACCAAGAATTAACTAGGGAGGTCAATAGAAAGGAGCAACGTCGGCACTGATATGCAGAAGAGCCTAAGCATAATTCAAAAAATGGAAGGGTGGAGAATAGCGCTGAAGGAGGAGATTAGTCTAGAGGCACTGTCACTCAAAGAGTGCCACACTTGGAGAAAGAAATGGACCAGTTGAAGAAAGCCATGGAAGAGATGACGGATTCCATGAGGAGGGCGAATCACGTGGATGATCTTGTGCACAGAATTGACTCCCCCTTTACTGCGTCCATCATGAGTCTTCCTTTACCCTCTAAGTTCAAAATGCCTACCTTGGATTCATATGATGGAATGCAGGATCCTTATGATCACATTGCCATGTTCAAGATGATGGTGAACCTCTAAGGTGTTCCAAAGAAGATCTTGTGCAGAACTTTTCTTACTACGTTGAAGGGCCCAGCTAGGGTATGGTTTGACAAACTACCACAAAACACTATAACATCATTCCAGGAGTTAATCAAGTTGTTTGTTAACAACTTTGTCGGGCGAAACTCATAAGTGCTCCTTGTCTAGCCTACTGAACATAGAGCAAAGAAAGAATGAGAGTCTTTGGAATTTTATCAGCTGTTTTAATAGGGAAGCCCTGCTGGTAGATGAGATGGACGACAAAATCCTCTTGGCGGCCTTCTATAATGGAGTTACCTTCGATTTGTTCATTCACAAGTTGTATGATTAAGAGCCACAAACAATGACCGAGTTGATACATCCAGCTCAAAACTTTATGAATGCTATGGACGCAATCATTGCCAAAAAGAAGAAGAAGGCTAAACGAGTGGAGGCTGGGTACATGCACCATCCAGAATAAGGCCTCGTCCAAAGAAGGCCAAGACGGGAGAAAAAAGAGACCAAGATGGCAGGAAATCAGGATCGTCCTTTAGACGATATTCCAACTACATGCTCTTGAATACTCCATTTGATCAAATGTTGATGCAAATCAAGGATGACCCATCCTTGAAATGGCTGGAGAAGATGAAAGAAGATCCAAGCAAGTAGAAAAAGAGCAAGTACTAAAAGAGCAAGTACTATCGTTTTTACCGAGATCATGGGCATGACACTGGCAAGTGCTATGATCTAAAACAGTAAATTGAGGTTCTTATTAAGCAGGGAAAGTTGAAGAATTTCCTTGGACGAGAGCACAAGGATGAAAGACTACCGTTAAAGGGTAAAGTAGAAGAGCCAATTCATCCACCATTTAGAGAAATAAGGGTTATTATTAGGGGAACATTAGTTGCCAGCTCGTTCAGATCGAAGAAGACCTACCTTCAAGTAGTTTAAAATGTTCAACTTATTGGTTGTCCACCTAGAGCCCTAAGGATGGATAGGCTGGCTATATAACTTTCACTGATGAAGATGCAAGGAGACTACACCATTCTTATGACGATGCAATTGTCATTATTTTGACGATTGCAAACTACACAACAAGAAGAGTGCTAGTGGATAACGGGAGTTCAGTAGATATCTTATACTACCCAGCCTTCCAGCAGATGGAGATTAATAAAGAATTGCTCAGTCCAAAAAATGTCCCCCTAATTGGATTTGGAGGGATGAAGGTTCTACTAGTAGGCATTATCTCCTTACCAGTTGTGGTTGGATCTTATCCACAACAGATTGTCAAGGAAGTGAATTTCCTTATTGTTGATGCTCATCCTCATACAATGCCATTATAGGATGACCTACTTTGAATAGTTGGAGAGCTGCAACATCCACTTACCACCTTTATTTTAAGTTCCCAACAGAGTATGGTATAAGAGAGGTCCAGGGTGATCAATTAGTAGCTAGAGAATGTTATCTAGCCATGTTACGCACGGACAAGTGATTGCCAATGATGAATATCATGGAAAGGATGGTTGTCGAGCCAATTGAGATATTAGAAGATATTCCTTTGGATAAGTCCAATTTGGAGAAGTTCACAAGGATTGGAACGAGCATGGAGGAGAAGACGAAGAAAGACCTCATCCAATTCCTCAAGAAGAGCAAGGATGTGTTTGCTTAGAGCCATGAAGACATTCCTAGGATTGACCCAATTGTGATTATTCATTGTCTGAACGTATCCTCGTCTTACAAGCTAGCCCATCAGAAGAGAAGAGTGTTCACCCTAGAGTAAGACAATGCCATTAAAGAAGAAGTCTAGAAGTTAGTAACAGCAGAGTTCATCCATGAAGTCTACTATCCCGATTGGCTAGCAAATGTAGTGATGGTTAAGAAAGCTAATGTCAAATGGAGGATGTGTGTGGACTTCACAGATCTGAACAAAGTGTGCCCCTAGGATAGTTATCCCTTTCTACGCATTGACCAGCTAGTAGACTTAACAGCAGGACATCAATTGCTAAGCTTCATGAATGCATTCTTAGGTTATAACCATATAAAGATGGATGAGGCAAATTAGGAGAAGACATCTTTTGTTAGAAGCCAAGGTTTGTTTTGTTATAAGGTAATGCCTTTTGGTTTGAAAAATGCAAAGGCTACCTATCAGAGGCTAGTTAATCAAATGTTTCGTCCACAAATTGGATGAAATGTTGAAGTATATGTGGAGGAGATGCTAGTTAAAAGCGCAAAGGAGACACAGCATCTGGACGACCTCCAAAAGACTTTTGACACACTTAGACGATACAACATGAAGCTGAACTCGAGCAAGAGTGCCTTCAGAGTTTCATTGGGGATCGTTGAAGACTGGGGACCTCCTACATTGGAAAACCAAGAGAGGTCCTATGGTCGAGGTTAAGGATGAGCAGTGCATCCTAAGATATTTTCCATGCCATCACACTCTCTTAGGCGGTGATTATGTTGCATCTGGCGTTAGTTATAGCGAGTTCCACACGTACAATTGAAGTTATGTAGGTCTAGACGTCATCGCTGCCTGGGATGAGGGGTTTGGGTTCATGAGGTTTGGTCGTTTATGGGTTTTTGAGTTGTTCGTGAGGTTTTGGTTTTAGATTTTATGATTTTGGTTGATACTGTGTCGTTTAGGGAGAGGTTTTTTGTTTTAAGTTTGGGCTTGAAACAACATAGTTTTGATGCACGCCAGCTCTTTACTTGGTCATCACTAAAACAACGTAGTTTTAAGGCTAATTTGGCAAAAATAAAACACATCAGCATGATGATATGACACATAATAGCAGAAATTAAGTGTAGGGGTAAATTGCTAATAGAACCAAACTTCGGGGTGTAAAATTAAGTTTTTGAAATGTTGGGGTGTAAAATCAAGTTTTTGAAATGCTGGGGTGTAAAATCCAGTCAATCCTAAACTTCAGGGGTGTAATTTGTAATTTACCTTTATTATTATTATTATAAAAATCATGGTTTTTTTGTTGAGGAATTAAAAACAATGGTTGGACAAACT
This sequence comes from Quercus suber, assembly GCF_002906115.3. Lineage (NCBI taxonomy): Eukaryota > Viridiplantae > Streptophyta > Magnoliopsida > Fagales > Fagaceae > Quercus > Quercus suber. The sequence continues at coordinate 89,271 of NW_027069676.1, read as the reverse complement.
AAAATTGAGAATTTCATAGATAACAAGTTAAATGATTTTTTTTTTTCATTTGTTTCAAATAAACGAATATTTATTTTCTTAGTAGATATTTTTGTTGGGAAATTGCCTCAAATTCCAATTGTGACTTGGAAAGTTAATTAGGTTTCCTAGATGAAGAAGGAAAAATTAATATGGGTTTCTTTTGTATGGAAGGAAAGACTATTCCTTGGTGTTGGAAGGAAAGTCTATTCCTTTGTGTGGAAGTAAAGTTTATTCCTTGTTAAAGAAGTAATATATTCCTAGTCTAATAGGGAATAGGAAAAGAGTCTTATAAATAGACAAAATGCTATAATGAATTTGATGGCTTTGGCCCAAGGGTCCTCCCTATGGGGAGAGGGAAAATAGAACTTGAAACCAAGAGAGAAAAAAAAGATTTTCACTTGGGAGGTAACGCAAGGAGAAGAAAGTAAAGTGTTGCCGCCTTTGAGAAGATAACCAAGGACGAGAGAGTAAAGGGTTGTCGCCTTCAAGAAGATAGTCTAGGAGGAGAGAGCAAAGTGTTGCGGCCTTTGAGAATATTGCCAAGGAGGAGAGAGCAAAAGGTTGCCACCTTGAGACGATAGCTAAGGAGGAGAGAGTAAAGTGTTACCGTCTTCGAGATGATAGCTAAGGAGGAGAGAGCAAAGGGTTGTGGCAATCAAAAATATTTCCAAGAAGAAGAGAGTAAAGGGTTGCTGCCTTCGAGAAGATATCCAAGGAGGAGAGAACAAATGATTGTTGCCTTCTAGATAAATAATTAGTGTGTGTGAGAGTAAAGAATTATTTTTTTTTTCTTTAGCCGTGAGACACAAAGAGAGTGTATGTGAGAGCAAAGAAAAAGAAGAGAGGTTTTTTCTTTAGCCATGAGACATACACAAGAGATATTGTAATTGATTTGATAATAGTAAAATTGATTCAGAGTTTGTCCTGTAATTTTTCTCTTTAGAAAGAAAGGGTTTATCACGTAAATATTTGAGTTTTTGTGTGTGATTGCTATTTGGGATTAATAATATTGGGGATAATATTATTCAAGATCCAACAATTTTATATTTTCAAATGTACAAACACTATATATATATATATATATATTATATAAAGTAGGTAAAATTTTAATACACATTTAATTATGCTTATTTGTAAATATCTACGCATGAGGTTACAAGCGAGTTTTATTAGAATAGAAAAAGAAAGTCAATCAAGGTGAAGTTAGAATTTTGTAAAAAAATAAAAATAAAAATCATACTTCTATAACCTGGGCTGGGCATGATCCAAATTGGCATGCGCTTGTGGGAAGGATTTGGTTTGTAGTGCAGCAGCCGTAGACGAATCTTTTTTTTTTAGATTTTATCTTTTTTGGTTTTTTTTGGTGCAGCAAATAAGCATTATATCTTACTATAACTAAGTTATGAATCTAATCTTGGTTTATATACTCCTTTTTACAATAAGGTATGTCCTTTCTTTTTCTGGATATTCGAAAGTAAGCAATATAAAAAACTGTGCAAAATGAAATTATGAAGATAAATAAGGTAAGGATTATAAGGTTCTATCCATAGTGGCAGAAGGTTAAAATATAAAATTGTAGGATGTTTCATTTCTTAATAATAGACTAAATGAAAAGAATAGCTTGACTTCCATTTCAATTATTTTTAATTAATTTTCATGTTCACGATCTTTAAGTAGTTCATTGGAGGAAAATGTCTTCTTTATATATATAAAAGACCACTTTTTGGACAAAAATAAAAATATGCATTTTGTGCAAATAAAAATAAAGGCACGTACTAATTATACACTGCTTTGTCAAATTTCGGGTAGCATCTAATATATGGTCTATTCATATAAACAAATTTTCAAAGACATATGGGTATGAAAAACAACCATGGTAATTGTGAATGGTAAATATTGTCTTCCTTATTTTCCTCCATGACAAATATGGATACGTGCAAAGGATTATTAGGTTATACATAATAGAAACTAAAATATATAACATTGGCTCCATTAGTGTATTGAAAAGTTACTGTTTTTTTCTTTTTGAGATACTTGAAAACTACTGGTGCTTGATTGGCAAAATTATACTGCACTAAAACACCATCAAAATGCTATATAGTGCAATCAAAACAGATAATTTATTAGTTACATTAGGATAAGGTTTTTACTTGTTATCCTTTTGAGGTCAAAACCACGTAACTTTATTGATCATCAAAATTTACAAGGGTATGATAGGCCACAAACTGAATTGACCCATTATGATAGAAATTAATTAACTAATTAGCCAAGTTATTAATTAATCAATTTATTATGCAAACACGTGGTAGCACACAAAAATCACAAAATAACTAAATATGCAGCGGAAATTAAATGACACAGTGATTTGTTTACGAATGGGGAAAAATCTCGCAGCAAAAACCCCACTGGGTGATTTTCAGGTCATCACTCCCGAAACTCCACTATTATCAAATCAAGCGGTTACAGGTAAAGGAATCCTAAGTACCTTACCAACCTACAGTTGAACCCTTACCCTAATACCTAATTGGACTTGATTTGTAGTGACAATTCCCACCTTTGATGCATGACTTCCAAGTATGTGACTAACCAATGCGCGGATCCCAGTACGCGACTTCAACACCAACTTGAAGGAGAGGTTGGCTGCAAAGTTCTTCAGTTCATCCTACATGATGAAGATCAGGAAGATGCTTGGTCACAAAACCCTTTGGTGCAAATATAAAGCAACTTCTTCAGAGAAGATGAACTAGGTCAAGAATTTCGTCTTTGATCACAAATTGCTTGAACAGAGTTTGCTCAATGCTTGTGCAACTTGTGTACAATTTGACGGCTCTTAAAATAATCCTTTTATATGTCTAGGGTTAGGAGAAAAGAAAGCCCAAAGACATATTCATGGATCCCAAGAAATCAGATCAGAAAATCTGATTTTCTAAATCTCGACAGATAGCAGGTGTCGAGGAGCTATCGAGAAGGTGTCGAGTTTTAATGAAATTGCACTTCAGCTTGTTTTTCTTGGACAGACTTGATGACTTCAACACTTGATTTTAAAACCTTATTTCTTGAAGTATTAAAAACACCTAGAATTACCCAATTACAAGTAGAGTGCGTTTTGTCAAAGGATTAGCCAATTTACATAAACAAATAACATATGTTCTTAATAAGTGAAAACACATATGTTCTAACAATCTTCCCCTTTGACAATCCGTGACAAAACCACAACAAACAAATGAACATATGAGAGAAGTCATAAATCACTCAACTCATACTCACTTGTTGAATACAATAAAATCTATCCTATCACAAACTCCTTGAAAAATTTTGTAAGAAAAGAGTTTATGGCAAGTAGACTTTGACAACCTGTATTTCTGAAACACTTTAAACAAAACTCATCAAGGCATTTTTGTGTAAAACAGAAATAATAGATTGCATATAATTATAAGAAACATGTGTATAAAGATAGAAAAGGAACAACACATGTAGAGACAGGTGAAAAAATATACATCCACATATAAAGAAAATAAGTACAATGTATGTAAAAACTGGTCACAAGACCTCATATACAAGAACAATGTATCTAAAAAGAAAAAAAAGACAAGATACATCAAAACCTCACTACATCTCTCAACAATCAACACTCTCCCTAACAAAAATGTCCTATACTAACTCTCTCCCTAAGATAACTACTCTCATATCTAAAACTACTCCCTTTTTTTGTCACGAGTGACAAAGGGTAAGTGTGTTAAGTAGACATCTCATCAGTAGAGCTAGCATCTCCATCATCATTCGAAGCGTCATTGTCATCACTATCATCATCATCATCATCCTCAGAATCAGAAGCTGTTGGAAGAGGTGGTGAAGGAGTAGTCTCAGGAGCAAAACCACCCATGGTCGCCTGCCGTCGTGCAATACGACCAACACGAACATTCACTTGATACAGCTCCGTAGAGAGCGTATTAGGTAAGCATCCATGCGTTGCAGCTGCGCCATGATGTCTCCGAGAGATACATCGCCCATAGAGGAAGAAGGAGCAGATGTAGATGGAGCAGATTTGGATGGAGTGGAACGGGAGGAAGGAGTGGAATTCGGCTGTCTTGACCTAAATTGCACTGCACTACATTTTACGGTAGCGGCATCTATGGCACAAATGTGTGTGAAGTGGTCAGACACAGGAAAAGTTACAGAAAAATTGCGTAAGATCCTTATGATAGCAGAAGGAAAGATGAGCTTATCACGGGACGCTGAATCTAAATGAACATCAATGATAGAAAGAATGAAATGAAAAGGAAAATCTATAGTAAGATGCTCAAGAAGAAATAACAAAAATTGAGCACGAGGCTCTGTGATGGAGTTGTAGTGAGATAGAGGATGGAGTATAAAGGTCATTACCATGTTTAAGAATTTAGGACTTTTAGCAAAAGATCGACATGGTATATACTAATGCTCACCCCAATTAGCGGGGCGCTCACAAAAATCAGAAATGAGCTCATCTTTGGACACAGTCCTTAGATGCTCACAAGAAAGATAGTCAGGAAACTCTATCCGAGGAACCCGAAGCACATCCGCAACTAGTTGCGGTGTGATAGGGATGCGCGTACCTCGAACGTGAGTGAGAAAGAGAGGTACTGAACGATTGATCCCGTGCATGTTGGAGTAAAACTCCAGAATAAGCACGAGAGGACATGTGACCGGGACGTCACATAGTGACTTCCATCCCCTACTATGAATGACAGAGGGAAGGTCAGTGTCGGCGAAGTCCGCCAAAATGACTTGGCATTCCGAATGAACACCTCGTCTAGAGAAGTTCTCTTAGAATGCCTTGTGAGCATTATCATCACGGAATCGAAGATTAAGAGGAACTGAATCAGAAGAGGAGGAAGCTCCAGAACGAAGAGGGTTCCGAGCAGGAGTGGATTTACGCTTAGGTGCCATAGACACTACTAACGTAAACAGAAAGAGAAAGAGAGAGGAGACAATCAGAAAAGTCCCAACATAGTTCAAATATATCAAATATATTGAATTGAGAGTACGATGCATGGGGAATGCATGAACATGTGACATGCAAAGTAAAAAGCATCATGGGCTCAGCCCAATCCAAGCCTACCGGCACACAAGCATAGTTCACACATCTAAATGCATGAAAATACCATTCTAATGTAAATGTGATGCAATGCATGAAATTTTGAATACATTTAAATGAAAACCCATCCCAAAATTTCAAGAAAAACTCATCAATTTTGAAAAACCCCAAAAATTTTCAAAAACCCCAAAACCTAAGATTCAAAACATGAAATGCATGAATGATGAAGGAAAAAGAGATCTTACCAAGTGATTTGAAGCAAGGAGGGGCCGAAAATCACGTGGGTTAAGGATTTGAGTGAGAAAAAGGGTTTAGGGAGATGAACAGCCGCGGATAGATCGAGAGAGATCGAGGAAATAAGAACCGGATCGCGACAGGAGCTTATATAGAACCTTCAGTAATTCTCAACAGATGAGGTATCGAGAGGTGTCAAGACAGCTATCGTGGTAGGTGTCGAGAAAATGAACGTCGACAGATAAAGGTGTCGAGAGGTATCGAGATTCAAAAGTCACTTTCAAAGAACAGAAACTCGATCGATCGACATGGTATCGAGAAGACAGAAACTTTCTCGATCGATCCATAAGGTGTCGAGGATGTGTCGAGATTGCGATAAGAAAAAGGCTTGTAAAGCTCGACAGATGACAAGGTATCGAGGAGGTGTCGGGCCAGCTTTTAAAACCAGTTTTTCGAGAAGAGAAAAACATAGACATGAATGCAATCCATCAAGCATCTCAACCAAAGATCCAAACAACATAGTAAGCTCTTAAAATCATCTCTCAACAAAAATTTTAAGAACATGGATCCTCAAAAATACACGCACACTAAACAAGTCTAACCAATTTTATATTTCAAAAACGAGTCAAGACAGTTTAGTGAGCGGCCAAATTACATTTGTACTTGCACATGTATCAAAAGTAGCAAAGAATATTACATTTTGTGTGTGAAAAACATCGCAAGATTGCATATGTGTATACATGTTATGACGATCTGAGATATGAGAAAATAACTTTAACTCACACACAATCATAATTGTTTGATGAGGACTATCACCTTCGAGGTACATCTTATAATTCCCACATCTCCTAGAAAACACGCTTGCAATCATATTTAAAGCATTTTTGATCTTTTTACTTTTTATTTTTCTTTGCATATTTTCTTTTATTTTTAGCATATCATGCATGAGCATAAAAGGAGAAAAAAGAAATACCCAAGATTTTAAGCATTTGACATCGCACTTTTGCTATGCCAAAGCATACGAATGTCTTTGACACTGCACTTTTGCTATGCCGAAGCATACATGTGTCATATTATGATTGGCGGGCAACAGTGGTGAGATGATTATTTTTGCCTTTCTTTTAGGATTTTCTAGTCCTACCCGTCAAAAAGAGTGATACGAGTGTTAAGTTTAAGAGATAACTTAATCTTACTCATCACAAACAAGAGCCACAAAGCTCACTTACTTAGTTGTACATAGAGATGCTCATCTAAGCTACACAAGATACAAAGTTTAGAAACTTTGTTTCAATGGCCATTCAAGGTATACAAGTACCAAAGTACACAAAACACACACTGTTTTTGTATTTTTCTGATTTTTCAATTTTTTTTTTATTTTTATATCAAAAACTAAATAAACAAAACTTAAAATAAACACACAAAAACATGCTGAACAAAGCAAAGCATAAAACTAGACTGACTCAGAATAAATGTAAAACACATAAGCAATGCTACAAACAAAAACAAGAAGAGAGAAGAAAGTGATGAAATCACTTAGAGTCATTTTTCTTCCACACCTTGGCAGAACTTTTCCTTTGATTAAACCCTTGAACCGGAGATGAGGGGGAAGAATTGAAACCGTTCAAGTTTGAAAGGAACATGAGAGCTTTAAGAAGATCACCAAGAGGAGCAAGAGAGGATTGAAGCTGATTCTGGCTTCCAAACGTGATCATGCCATTGCTCTGTTGAGTGGCTAGCTACTTATAACAATTTGGTCGAGTATGACCGGCAGCTCCACAATGATGATAGAGATACTGCTTCGATTGTTTAGGCTTTTGAGAGTTAGTCTTCTTTGCCCTAGGGTTTTTAACATCTTTCTTATCCTGCTTAGGGGGTGCTCCTAAGATAGATTTACCCTTGTCTAAGTTCTCACTAGCTAATTCAGTTTTATCATCAGTGTTCTCAATTTCAGTGTTATTAGCAGGAGAAACAAAAATAATAGCACTAGTAGAAGCAATGTTAGAGGAAGAAAGACCATGCCTTAAACTTGTTCGATTCGAGATAGATTTCTGAATGCTGAGCATCTCATCAAGCTTTGCACTTGAAGTCCTCTCTAGTTGAGCTCTGACTTGAAATAGCTCTGCTTCAAGCTTCTTGGTCTTCTCAGCCAAGAAATTGTTTTCAAACCTCAGCGCTCCAATAGTTTGATTCGCTTCATCAAACTTTATGGACAACTCTTCACGATTAAGTTCCACATCACTGAGCTTCTTGGTGGCCAGCCTATACAGTTTCTCATGCTTCTCAAAGAGCTTGTATAGTTTCTTATAGGCTGAATGGATATCATCTTGATCATCCATCTTTTTGAATTTGGACTCTATTAGTTCTTCTTCTTCATCCACTTCTTTAACAATTCCTTCAATAGGATTGACTGTGGCAGTGAAGGCATTTAAGATTCTATCATCCTCATTGTCGGAATCATTTTCAGGCTTAGTGTCACTCAAGGTTGCAGCAAGTGCCTTACTCTTCTCAATGCTCTTGAGATATGTAGGGCATTCATGCTTAATGTGACCAAATCCATGACATCCAAAACATTTTGGTCCTGCAGGAACAGTGTACTGACTGACATCCTTATCATTCTTCTTCCTTTTGTCTTGGCTCTTAAACTGAGAAGAATTGGATTGTCTGCGGTCTTTGTCGAAGCTCCTCCCATTGGCATTCTTCATAAACTTCTTGAACTGCCTTGTAATGTAGGACTTCATCTTGAAATCTTCATCATCTAAAGACTCATCTGTGTTACTGCTCTTTGCCTTCAAGGCCATGCTCTTGCCTTTACCCAACTTGCCAATCCTAGATAATCCTATCTCGTAGGTCTGCAAGTTTCCAACCAGCTCAGTTAAAGGAATCTTGTCAATGTCCTTTGATTCCTCTATAGTAGTAATCTTCGCATGGAATCTCTCGTGTAGAGATCTGAGCACATTCTTTACAATCTTGGGTTCATGGATGGTTTTCCCTATATTGAAGGCTGAGTTCACTATGTCCTTGAGCTTGGCCTAGAACTCATCGAATGACTCATCCTCCTCCATTTTTATTTCTTCAAAGCTTGTTGTGAGCCTCTGAAACTTTGAATCCTTGACAGCCTTTATACCCTCATAGGTTGTCTAGAGGATGGTCCATGCTTCCTTAATAGTTTCAGTTGAGGATATCTTCTTGAACTCCTCATTGGTGATCGCACTGAACAACACATTCAATGCCCTGCTGTTGAAGTTTGCCGCCTTGATCTTGGCTTCATCCCAATCGGCTGGCGCTTCCTTTGGCTTAGTCCAGCCAATCTCTACAGGTTGCCACACCTTTTCATCTAAGGACTGCAAAAAAGCTCTTATGCATACTTTTCAGTATGCATAGTTAGTCCCATCAAATAAATGAGGTATAATTAACGATTGTCCTCTATCCATGACAAACAAGGGTCAATGGATCAAATAAAGCAAAGATTAAAATCTAATTAAAGTGTGTCTGCTCTGATACCACTTGATAGGCCACAAATTGAATTGACATCTTGTGATAGAAATTAATTATCTAATTAGCCAAGTTATTAATTAATCAATTTATCATGCAAACACGTGGTAGCACAAACAAATCACCAAATAACTAAATATGCAGCGAAAATTAAATGACACGGTGATTTGTTTACGAATGGAGAAAAACCTCGCGGCAAAAACCCACTGGGTGATTTTCAGGTCACTACTCCCGAAACTCCACTATTATCAAATCAAGCTGTTACAAGTGAAGGAATCCCAAGTACCTTACCAACCTATAGTTGAACCCTTACCCCAATACTTAATTGGACTTGATCTGTAGTGACAGTTCCCACCTTTGATGCACGGCTCCTAAGTACATGACTAACCAATGCGCGGATTCTAGTATGCGACTTCAACACCAACTTGAAGGAGAGGTTGGCTGCAAAGTTCTTTAGTTTATCTTACACGATGAAGATCAGGAAGATGCTTGGTCACAAAACCCTTTGTTGCAAATACACAGCAACTTCTTCAGAGAAGATGAACTAGGTCAAGAACTTCGTCTCTGATCACAAATTGCTTGAACATAGTTTGCTCAATGCTTGTGCAACTTGTGTACAATTTGACTACTCTTAAAATAATCCTTTTATATGTCTAGGGTTAGAAGAAAAGAAAGCCCAAAGACACATTCACGGATCCCAAGAAATCAGATCAGAAAATTTGATTTTATAAATCTCAACAGATAGCAGGTGTCGAGGAGCTATTGAGAAGGTGTCGAGCTTTAATGAAATTGCACTTCAGTTTGTTTTTCTTGGACACAGACTTGATGATTTCAATACTTGATCTTGAAACCTTGTTTCTTGAAGTATTAAAAACACCTAAAACTACCCAATTACAAGTAGAGTGCGTTTTGTTAAAGGATTAGCTAATTTACATAAACAAATGACATATGTTCTTAGCAAGTGAAAACACATATGTCCTAACAGGGTATAAGACTATAAGTATAGCATAACATAGGAGGTTGGACATGCCAACACACCATCCAAATTGCATGTTCGATTATAGGCCTTCACGTATATCACCATGTGCATGTCTCTTGTATTTTAAAATTTGAATTCGCATCATACCAGAAGCTTCTTCATAAAACACTATACATCTCTCCGAGCCTTGCTCTGTTGATTGCCTTGGAATACAAATTGAATGTCGATCAGAATTGGAATCTGCATCAAATAAAACGCAACGTTAAAGAGTTTGATTCCATGCCGTAAAGAGTTATACCAGTTCTGGAATTGACCACATCTTTCTCTGCACCTTTTTGGTTTGGCTGAGTTAAGGGAGGGGATGTGATTGAAGAGGGAGAAAGAAAATAATCAGGGCAGTTGAGTCGGTGACTAAAAATCAAAGTTAAAAAAAAATTAAAAAATAAAAGCTTATGTGGCAAAGGCAACAAAGAAGTCAAAGACTTCAATTTTATTTTATATATAAATATATATATATATATATATATATATATATATTATAAGTATAATATATAGAGGTTGGTTGACATCGTCGAAATTAAGAAGCTAATTAATAAAACAGATAAGAGTAATAACTAAGCACACATATTATTGCACACAAAGTAGACACAAGCACTTTTTTTTACATTGAACTCATATATAAAGACATGGAAAATAATTAATGTGCACACACCATTGCACACAAAGTACACAATCATTTTTTTTTTTTTTGCATTGAACTCACAAAGTACACAAACACTTTTTTTTGCATTGTACACAAGCACTTTTTTGTATTGAACTCGCTCATAAAGACGGGTAATAATCAATGCGTGCACACTATTGCATACAAAGTGCAAAAGCATTTTTTTTTTGTACTGAACTCATGAACTATTGCACAAACGTACACACAAACACTTTTTTGCACTAAACTCAAGACTTCAAGCACATTTTTGCATTGAACTTGTGAAGTCATGAGTTTAGTGCAAAAAAGTGTTCGTGTATACTTTGTGTGCATTAGTGTGTGTGAAATAAACACCACTTAGCAAAATGTTTAAATGACGAGCTTGTAACAGCTCACCCTATAAGCTGTCATCTTAATTTTAAACATTCTATGAAATCATTGTGCTTTTAATTTCTAATTGACAAGCTTCAAATGCACAGATTAATATTGCTGTTCCTATTATTCAAAATGCACATGAAAATTTACCAAATAAAACAATTTTTTGAGATACTGATGCCTATAATTAATATGGTAATTGTCATAGTCCAAAGGAGGATAAACAAAAAAGAGAGGAAGTGAGTTTTGCTCATGCATGCCTAATTAGCATCAATGAAAAGGAAATTAACATTTATTGAAATAAAAATCAAATACTTTAAGGAGTCAAAGAGTTTTGTAGCTTAATTGGTTGGTATCTTCTGGTGTATCCATGATATCTAGGGTTCAAATAAAAAAAAAAAAAAAATTCTAATCATATGTAATTTTATAAAGCACTAAAAAAAATAGAATCAAGTTACATCAAGTGTAACACTAAGCTATGATACACCACCTAATTTTTTTTTTTAACAAATCTTCCGTTGGATTAGATTTTATTCTTATACTTTACATGCTTGCAAAATTTCAGGATGATCTATAATCAATAGTTATGTCATCATTCAAATATAAAAAATTTCAAGTTTTTGTATTTACAATTGTACATAAAATATGGGTTTCTAGATCGAATAATAAATTGCATCTAATTGACATGAAACTTAGTATGGATGTTAAAAACATAGAGAACATGTAATCCAACGGTGTGATTTTTAAAATATTAATACAATAAAAAGTTATTAAGTGTTGTAACATAGCTTAGAGTTGCACTAGATGTAACTTGAACCTAACTCACACACATATTAAAAAGAGCTTCACCCATAAAAATTTTTTTAAAAAAAAATCTTAAAAAAATTGAAATCTACAAACTTTGTATATTACATTAGGAGTGTACATGGGTTAGATTTGAGATACTTTTTAAACCCAATCCAATCTACATAGGTTGAGAAATCCTTAACCCATAATATATTTAAAAGTAAAAACCGACAAAACCCAACTAGTAATGATCGGCTTGGCTTCTTGGATTAGTGCAATTTTGTGAGGCTAATATAAAATTAGATTTTATTCAACTATTTCAGCCCATCATCATCATTATCATTATCATTATTATCATCTTCTGATAATTCTATAGTTTCAATAAGGGAGGGGAGATTTGAATTCTAGATGCCATGATCATATTAAGAAGTGTCAACCGGTTAAGCTATAAGGCTCTTAGCAACCCATTATTCATCTGATGATTACAATTTTGTATTTATACTTTATAGAATCGAACTTAGATTCCATTATCATAAAAACTAGGTCCCTAAATACCAAAGCAAGTCGCCAAAAGTCTTGTAACTCAATTAGTTGCATCTCCTGAATTCATTTTTTTAAAGAAATATTTTGTTCGGTTATGATATAAGGGAAATGTATGTGTTTAGCAAGCCAAAAAAACCTTTTGGGCTTTGAGCTTATTTCTATGGGTTTCACTCCATTCTTTTTCCCCTCTTTATTTTTCTACTACTTGCACCCAAAAAAAAAAAAAATGTAAATAAGCTTTGTAGATTTGTTTATTTGTGTGGGAGTAACAATCTAAATTGTGTCGTTTTTTTCTTCTCCTCTTGCTAGGAGTCCTCTTTCTTACCTAGGGTGAGTTTTTCTTCTGCTGTCTGTTTCCATGGTTGCAGCTCCCCACCACTTTCTCCCTTTAACCCACCAAACATTTACATCCCTCCATCGCCTCCCTTATCACTACTCGTCCCACCCATGGACTCCGATGTTATTGATAGGATGAAGTGAGTATTGCTAACGACTGCTAAAGGTTAGGATATTGCAATCAACTTCCAGGCATTGGAGAACTGCTTTCTCAGCCTCTTAGGCCAATTCCTTACTACCAAAGAGTTTAACCAATGCGTTTCCAAGAACCTATTGAAAACAGTGTAGAAACTGGGCAACGACCTAAATATCGTGGAAGTTGGTGAGGGTTTGTTGTAGTTTCGATTTAAACTCGAGAGCCAAATATATTGGGTGCAAGATAACGACCCTTGGAGCTTTGATAATCACATCCTAGTTTTGCCAAAGGGAGAAGGGCATGACTGCTCAGAATGTCTCTTTCATGCATATTTCGCTATAGGTCCAAGTTTGGGGCTTGCTGTTCGACCTCCTGACGGAAGCTGCCGCTTGGGATATTAGGAATGGACTATGTACTGTGAATTCTGTGGACAACAAGGCCTTTGACTCTGACAAGGCAAGATTCCTATGTATCTGAATAGAAGTATAGCTGAACCAACCTCTCCGTTGCAGTGGCCCAGTTGTGAACCTTGAAGGGGAACATTGCCTTGCTACATTCAGGTATGAGCGAATTGTGGGCCATTGTTTTGCATGTGGGAGACATAGGCATGAGATGAAGTAGTGCATCAACCCACAATTTTAACCTGATTGTAGCAAGTGCCCATATGGAGAGTGGATGAAAGCTGGACTTCGGCGACATTTTGGAACCCCTAACAGCAACTAAGCCAGCCAACCTTGACGAGCAGAGGAACATCCTAGGGAGGAACCGACGAGAGACCTGCCGCCAACACCAAGTTTCAGTACTAAGGCTATTTCGGAGACACGACAATTGATTAGGCCCACAAAATCCCAACATGGAAAAAAAATATTCGGACAGATGTCGACCCAGTATGGACGCCTAATGCATCTATGAGTTTACAAGTTTCACCCCATGAATTAGAAAACATTCCTAGTAGGGATACACACCCTTACATGTACGTAAGTGACAACAATAAAGATGTTGATACACTTGGAGAGTATGAAGTAGTCCCACACCATATTATACATGAACATGAACTGCCATTTACCACCCTTGATGATCCACTGCTTCCTACAAAACAAACCAAGTGGAAAAAAGTCCCAAGACCCCAAAGCCTTATTCTAATGGAGGAGGAAACTAATATCAACAAGGTGGGACAAAAACAAGAACGACATTATATCATGGATGGTGTGGCTCAGGGTGGGGAGTCAGATAAAAAAAAATTAATAGTTTGGAGGACCTCACTTCTACCTTCGCAACAACGGTGGCTACTGCAATCTTCCTTCACCAAGCACAATGATCATCCTTAGCTGGAACTGCCAAGTGCTTAGGAACCATTGTGCAGCTCAAGTACTCATTGAGCTAGTGGGAAAAAAAGGACCCAAAGTTTTGTTTCTTGTGGAGACAATTTTCTATACAGGAAATGAAACCTGTTCAAACAGCCCTGGATTTTCCCTCCATGAAAGTTGTTTTCCAGTTCAGGGAGGAGTGGCGAACTTGCTCTTCTCTGAAAAGATGATATTGTTTTAAATACCTGAATTGTCTCATCTAACCACATTGATTCTGTTGTTTATAATCTTGTACAAGGAACATGGAGGTTACCTGGTGTCTATGGCCACCCCGAGGATCAATGTAAATGTGAGACATGGACTGTGCTACACCACTTGCATAGCCGAGCCTCTCTTCCTTGGGTTTGCGTTGGAGATTTTAATGAGATCTTGACATTTGATGAGAAAAATGGTTGACTACCAAAGCCTTTAGGTATGATGCAAGCCTTGCAAAGCACTCTCCTACACTGTGGCCTTGTGGATTTGGGACACCAAGACAATATTTTCACATGGAGAAATGGGCGGTTTGCTAATGATTTTGTTGAGGAAAGGCTAAATCACGCATGTGCTACCTTGGAGTGGAGTGAACTTTTCCTAGCTGCAAAGGTTAGGCATTTGAGTGTTACGTACACTGACCATGACCCTATAGCCTTGGAAATTGAGATCACTACCCTATGGCAAGTCCAAAGGAAGAAGATACAAATATTTGAGGAAAAATGGGTGGCACATGACGACTGTGAGAACCTGATCCATACTTCTTGGGAGCTTGGCATGTTCACAAGTAGTCCCAAGTACAGTCTTTTTGAGATAATTAAAAAAAAAGAAAATGTCATTTTGACCTTGTAAACTGGAGCAAAGCCACCTTTGGAAATTCCCGAACCCGTTTAGACTTAAAGCAACAGGAGCTTGAAGAGCTTACAAGGTCGAACTTTAGAGGAAATTTGAACCAAATTGTTGAGGTCAAAAAAGAGATTAAAGAACTCCTCCATCATGAGGAGGTCTTTTGAAGGCAACACTCTTGCTCTATATGGCTCCTAATTGGAGACAAAAACACTTCTTCCACCAAAGAGCACACCAGCAACGATGAAGTAATTAGATTGAGGGCCTTAAAGATGAAAATAGAGAGTGGATCACTGACATGGACAGGATTGCTGAGATAGCTAAAGACTACTATAAGGGCACCACCTCACACCCTTCACACATAGAGGAAGTTCTTGGGTTTGTTGATCAAGTGTCAATGATGGGATGAATCAAGCCTTGACCATGTCTTACACAGCTGAGGAGGTTTGGGTGGCTCTCTTCCAAATGCACCCATCCAAGGCCCCGAGTTCAGATGGTATGTCCCCATTTTTCTTCCAAAAATATTGGCACATTGTGGGCCTTGATGTTACCTCTGCTATGCTCTCTATTCTACATTTGGGCAAGAGCCTAAAAAAGATGAACTAAACACACACTATTTTGATCCCTAAGAAGAACAACTCGTAGCTTATCTTAGAATATAGGCCCATTAGTTTGGGTAACGTGGTTTCTAAGACAGTCTTAAAGGTCTTGGCAAACTAATTTAAATCTATACTCTCACTGATCATCTCAGATTCTCAAAGTGCATTCATGCCGGATGGACTTATTACTGACAACACAACTGTAGCCTATGAGATGTTACACCAAATGCAGAATAGACGTAGAGGGAAAGTGGGGCTGGTCATCTCAGATTCTCAAAGTGCTTTCTTGTCGGATGGACTTATTACTGGCAACACAACTGTAGCCTATGAGATGTTACACCAAATGTGGAACAGACATAGAGGGAAAGTGGGGTATATGGATGTGAAGTTGGACATTAGCAAAGCATGTGACCGTGTGGAATGAGATTTTCTCTGGAAAATAATGTTGAAGATTGGGTTGGCAAACCAATGTGTCAATTTTGCTATGGAGTTGGTTTCTACGCCAACCTACTCAATGCTCCTTAATAGTGAACCAAAATGTCTTATCTCCCAATTTGTGGCATTAGATAAGGTGACTCTCTCTCCCTGTATCTATTTTTACTATGTGTTGAGGGTCTATCATCTTTGTTACAAAAGGCTACTATGTCACACCAGATCAATGGGATCACTTCTTGTAGGGGTGGAGTTCGAATATGCCACTTACTCTTTGCTGATTATACCCTCATTTTCTGTGAAGCAAAAACCACTAAATAACAAAACTTGCTAAATATTTTAGCACAATATGAAGAAGCCTTTGGTCAAGCTATAAACCGGCAAAAGACATCTTTGTTTTTTAGCCATAATACATGACCGGAGGATAGGGAGGCAATTTGAGATATGTTGGGGGAACAGATTATGACAGACTGTGAAAAATCCTTGGACTTGCCAATGGTTAGAGGGCAATCTAGAGTTAGTACTTTCAAAGAGGTTCACGAGAGGATATTTAATCGATTTATGGGTTGGAAGGAAAAGTTTTTATCTCAAAGGCAGGAAGAGAAATCCTTATAAAAACCGTTGCCCAAGCTATTCCCACATATTCCATGAGTATCTTTAAGATCCCAAATGCCATCTGTGAAGGGATTAATTCAGTGTTGGCTAAGTATTAGTGGGAACAAACAAAGAATGAGTAGAAAATTCATTGAATTAATTGGGATAAGCTATGCACTCGTAAGAATAGAGGGGGGATGGGTTTCCGAGACATCAACGCTTTCAACCTAGCCATGCTAGCAAAGCAAGCTTGGCATCTTATACATGGACCACACTCATTGTTTTACTGCGTGTATAAGGCTCGATACTTCCCTACTTGCTCTTTCCTAGATGTGGAGTTGGGAAATAATCCATCATGTGTATGGCAGAGTCTACTCCAAGCAAGGGACATTATTGGGGAGGCTTGTATGGCAAATTGGGGATGGTAACAGTGTTGGGGTTGAAAGTCATAAGTGGCTACCTTAACCCCCAAGCTTTTGGCCTGGGGTGGATTGGAACTTGAAAGTGAGTGGTTTGTTTGATGCGGCTTCTCGGCAGTGGGATAGAGCAAAGATACAAGCCATGTTCTACAATTCCACTAGGGACGATATACTAAAGATCAAACTGCGCAACAATGGCACTAGGGACAAACTTTGTTGGAATGAGAACAAGCAAAGGAAATTCTTTGTGAAAACGGTTTATCAGGTGGCTCTTAGGCCGGCTAAACCTTCTATGGGGGAACACTCTATAGCTTGCCATGACTAACGTATGTGGAAATGTGGACCTTAAACAGCCCTCCCAAAGTTCAGAACTTCATATGAAGGGCCTGTTCTGATATCCTTCCTACTTGAGCAAACCTCCTCCGTCGCAAGGTTCAGATTGACTCGAAGTGCACTCTCTGTGGACAGTGTGATAAGACAACAAGCCATATTTTTTGGGAGTGCCCGTTCGCTCGTAATGTTTGGGCGCTGGCTCGGCGAAAATTGCAGAAAAGTAGTTCGACGGCTCCTAGCTTTTACTCCCTCACGCAACCATGTTGGAGAGACTATCTGAAGGAGATTTGAAGAGGTGGGCGATAACTCCATGGTCCCTATGGAATGCAAGTAACCGCTTTCACTTTGAGCACTTTCAAAACAAGCCCGATGCCATCCTTAGAGCTGCAACGTCGCTGCTTGAAGAGTACCAGAGGCTAGCCGTAGCCCGTATAGCCCACTGATATCTTGCCTGGGGTCTTTGTTATATGTTTTTTCTTTTCTTTTCTTTCTTTTAGTTTTGTTTCCTGCGGTTGCATGCCACTGTGCTGGCTTTATGTTACAACCTCCAGGTAACGAGACGTGTAATTTTCTTCTTTTTTAATATACCTTTATCATTTCTGTAAAAAAAGAAAAAAAAAGAAGAAGATCAGTTTATTTGTTGAAAGTTTAAGACTGAGTAATGGCATTGTTGTACTTAAAAAAAAAAAAAATGTAAGACTTAAAAAAATTGCATGCATACAAATATATTAATAAACTACCTAAAATTTCCTAGCTAGATGAAATGCACCCAGTACTAAACTTCAAGGCTTCAACCTCGATTTATAAACAAGACATAATTTTTAAAGAACAAAACTAAAAAGATATTTTCTCAAACTTAACAATTATACCTTTTATTTTTTTATTTTATTTTTTTCAACTCTTCAAGATATAAAACAAGTAGTTTCACACCCCACTATATTACAAAAAAAAACAACCACATTTTTGGCACTTATCGTGGGTATTGTTGGTATTTGTATTTATTAGATTCTTAAAAAAAAAAAAAAAAAAAAAAAAAAAAAAAAAAAAAAAAAAGCTGAGCTAAACTATACAAAAATTTTATGTTGTTTTCATTAAAAATAAATATATAAATAATCAATTTCAATAGGAACAATATACTAGAAGATCTAAAATGATTTGAGTTTTTTCTCAAACTGTGAATAGGACTATCCAACCCACTTGGCCACCGACTCGTACCCGACCGGTGTTCACCTGATTTGACTGCTCTGGCAGTCGGCCGCGGGTCCTAAGTTCCAAAACCCGACTCCTGCAGGTCGGTTTCAAGTCCCCTCGTTCAAAACCTGTGAAACCTGGCCCACCTGAAGACATCAAATTCTGGCGAATTCTCTAGCGATTCCGACGAGTTTTTAGCTTGATTTGGTAGATTTCGGTGACCAAAACAATCAGATTCGACATAGATACACCAGATCCAGCAATTCTCGGCATGTTTGGGGGAAAAATAATCGAATTTGACGAAATCCTCACTGGATCTTGGCCGAATCGGGTGAGATCTTGCCAATTTTGGCCGTTTTTCTATGTTTTCCATCAGGTTGCGGCCTTACCCGAAACCGATGCCACCCGTCGGCAAACTGACTTGCAAAACCCAACCCTCTTAACGGGTTGGTTGCGGGTTGAGAATCTGCGACTTGATATCTTATGGGTCGGTTTGCGGGTTGGGCACAAACTCGACTTGCCCGACTCGTGGACACCCCTAACTGTGAACATCCCAAAACAAATCTGAAAGAGAGGCACCAAAAAAAAAAAAAAAAAAAAAAGATAGTAAAAGAAAATAAAGATTAATATCATAATTATTTTCCTGAGCAAGCCTAAGAGTATTAGCATCAGGTGTTGTAAAAAAAAATGTCATTTTAACACATCAAAAAGTTACTTTATTATTTTAGCACATCATTTTATTATACACTCTACGTCACATTTTCTATTTTTCAATTCAATAAATTAAAATAATATATATAACATATTAAAATAATATTAACTCAAAACTTAACCAAATACAAATCACATTTGTAAAGATGAACCAGTGGCCACCAACCAACAGCCACCGCCACTACCACCACACAACCATTGCCACTATCATCGCACAACCACCACATATTCCACAACCCAAAACTCAACTCAAAACAAACCCAATCAAATCCATCTAAATACCCAAAAGAAACCGATTACCAAACCCACAACCGCTAATAGCAAAAACACCAACAACCACTATTGTACAAAAACACCAACAACCACCGTGAAATACCATAAACCACCACCATACAACAACAATCAAAACCCAAAAGCCATAAACCCAATTTGAAAAATCACCCAAGACCCATGGCTAAAACAACCATAGTGAGAAAGTGAGAGAAAGAAACCACCACTGTAAGTGGCAATGGTAAGTAGTCGTGGTGAGCGGCGTTTTGCTAGAGAGCTGGCCATGGGCTTTTGGAGTTGTGTGAGCGGCGGCATTTTGCTAGAGGATTGGCCATGGGAGAGAGGAGAGAGGAGAGACTAGCATGGGAGAGAGGAGTGAGAGTACCCATGGGAGAAAAGAGACAAGGACAGAGGAGAGGGAAGAGAGAGAAATTTGATCTAGAGAAGAAAGACAAGAAGAGAGGAGAGAGAAGAGAGAAATTTGATTTGGAGAAGAGGAGAATAGAGACAAGGAAAGAGGAAAAAAAAAAGTAATAAAAAATTTATGGCATTTGTGTCCGTACCATTCCAAATTTGGAACGATACTGTTCATCAATGCTAAATGTTTTAATATTTAAAACATCTGATGTGAGAGATTTTTTGATGTGCCATTTGGCATTTAACACACCTGATGCTACTACTCTAATGCCATTAGTTATTACATATTATATTAGAAAATACTCTTAGTAATAGTATCACCTAGATCTAGAGACTTGAATTTCTTAATAATCTTTTCAATTCCATGAACTTCAATCCCATGTACAACTCCACTAAAAAAGACTAAGGAAATTAATGAACAACACTCAAACTATGCATACTATACGGTGTTTCCTTGATGGTCATTCTTGATACATTTCACCAAAATAACTCTTGAAAGCTCGAAAACGTGTTGAAAAACACAAGAGCTGTTTAGACCCCCGATTAAAATTACGGCTCGATAGATTTTACACAACTTTAATATAAAGTGCGGAATAGTGTAAAAGCGAGCGGATGAACAATATAGCTACTCTAATCCATAAACTAAACAACACAGCAGTATAATGGAATATAAAAGAGTAGGGAAGAGAGATGCAAACACAGAAAACACCAAGACGTGTTTTCGAAGAGGAAACCGAAGAACTCGGCGAAAAACCTCTCCGCCGCCCTCCAAGCAGAAATCGATCCACTAGACAATCAGTTTCACGACCACGCGCAGGCTCCGAATCCACGGACTACTTCTTTCTTGAATTCCTCAATCAGCTACAAGCTCCCCGCTTGCTTTTCTTTTAAGTTCCAATGGTTGCAACAGTAATGATCTTCAAGTTGTTAAAATCATCTCTACCATGAAAACCCTAAGTTTTGTGTAAAGGAAAGCTCCTCAAAGATCTCACAAGAGATTCACACAAAACAGCAATGTATGAGCAACAATACAATATGGACAACCTCCAAAAACGTGGCTAGGGTTTTGTTTATATACCTAGGGTAAAAACATGAAACCCTAAACGTTTAATGAAGTAGGGCTAAGTTAGAAATTCTGCAGAAAATTCAACCTGTGCGATTTTCAATCGATCGAGTCTATTCTTCGATCGATCGAGCCAGGCCGAAAGTCCCAAGTACTTCTGCAGCCACTCGATTCCAACTTTACAATATTAAACCAACTTTGAGCAAGTCTAAATAAGACTAAATACAATGTTTTGATCATGGTTTGCCAACATTACAAATTAGAGTTCTAAATACATAAAATCCTAAGACCTTAGAACCTAACACATCTAACAATTTAAAAAGAAAGAATGTAAGTTTTTTATATTTACTTTAGGGGTGCAATTTGCAATTTACTATATTTTATTAAAAAAAATGAAAATTTTAGATTTTAAATTTATTGTTGTGTTTGTATATGAAAGTTAAGAACCAATTAATTTAAAGATTAGTCATGATTGTTTAATACCTCCGCTGTCATTAGCTTCATTGTTGAGCATTATAAAAAATAAATAAATAAATAAATAAAAAATTAGCAACATCTCCAAATAAAGCCACCATCAAATATTTAGTTTTATCATCTAACTTAACTACACCTCAGTAGCTAGAAGTTGAACAATGAATTAAATAATCAATTAAATAGAAAGATAAATTTAAGATCAATGAATTCTTTGTTATCCATAGCATTGGTTTTACAAAGGAAATCAAGTTTTTAGTAGCATACTGTTGATATCCATTTTGGCAAAATGACCCAATAGTAAGAAGAAGCCCAACAATATGAAAAGGGTGAAGGAAGAAGAGCTACTAAAGTAAGAAAAACCATTAACCCCGAATGGCGGGAATAATGGTCCATGGGCCTATAAAGTAGTAAAAAATGCCACAAAGAAAACAAACAGGCCTAGGGGAGCCTAGAGAAGGAAATAGCAAGCCCATGGGAATCATGAGAAGTGGAAAGTATGCAAAGATGAGCCAGAGGAGCCCAAAGAAAGGAATTAATAAAAGGGGGTTGGTGCAAAGGCCCACAAACCCCAAAAGGAAAGGCTATGGTAATTAGTCCGGGGAAACTTGAAAGATTTAACAAAAGCCCATGAGAATATAAGAATGGAATGGGCTAAGAATGCCCAAAGGAATAAAGTGGGCCAAGGATGCCATGAGAAAAAAAAGGGGCAAGGGAAGCTCAAGAGAACTAACCCAGCAGAAATACTGGGCAATACACGGTAGGCCCAAAGGAGGCCCAGCAAGCATAGTTAAGCAATACATGGTAGAAATAATACAACGGGATGGTAGAAGTATCAGCCAACCCACAAACCAGAAGTAAGAGAAGACGAGGGCTGAATTGAAGAAGGAAGGGCCTATACCCAAGCAAAATCTAGCTTAGGGAAGAAACGAGATGCAAAGAATGAAAACCCAATGACTCATCAACACTACAAAGGGTTAAAAATAAGCAGCAGAACGTGTAGCAAGACCAAAAAAATCTGCAGGTAATGGCAAACACATGAATAGCAGACAAGTCATAAACTCAAATAGAAGTGGAGCACGCATAAGGCTTAAGCACCACCCATTTGTACTCAGCCAATACAGGCGCGGTGGGCCATGGGTCAAAGGTAAAAGAGGGTATGGTTTGGCGGTGGGGAGAAGGGGGAAGTCTATTCTGGGATTCCCACTCAAGCTTTTTTGGGAGAAATGTCCTGCTTGAATGACATACCACCAAAAAGAGAGAAAGATGAGCTAAAATCACTTGGTGCATGTCATAAGAGTTAGTAAGAGAGAACACCTAACCCTTAGTAAGAGGGGAATGCCATGAAGAGGAAGAAAATAAAATAAAACTTTTTTGTCTGGGAATGGAACATGACGCAGCCAGCACAAGATAGTGGTGATGGCTGAGCAGTTAGCAAACTAGTGGATGGCCTGGGAAGGACACCCACCAGGCCAAAAGTAGTTAAGGGGTAAAATAATAAAACTTATCACGACATGTAGTATAAAAAAGCCTTAGCTGTGTACAATAAACAGTAGTAGGGAGTAAGGAGGAACAAGTGAGAAAAATAGCAAGAAAGAAAACAACGGAATATAAGGTACAGACCCGAGGATATCATTAATCTTAATTACTCTCCGAATCATTCTTCTCTATTCATATTTGGATCTTCAGTATTAGATCTAAACTTAATTTAACTTACACTAGAATCAATTTCGCACTCTCTATTCAAATTCTATTATTTTGGGCTTAATTTGAAGGAAAGGGCCTCACTAGTCTTAGTGGGCTTGGGCCATTAGTGTTCTAGCACATACAGTTATTATGTGGTTTAAAATTGTTATAATCTAATTATATTAAGTTTAACAAAAATTGTATTTTAGGTTTACTGATTTATTAAAAATCATTATATGATCCTATAAAAAAATAATTATATAAGAATTATAAATGGAATTTTAACTATGTAAAAAATTACAATACAACTTAGCTATATATTAAAAAAAAAAAAAAACTAATAAAATATACACAATATAATGATATGCAATGATTTTAGGGGATCTTTCAATATTGAATGTTCGCTTACTATTCATATTATTGGCATTTAATTGTCAAGTTTGGTTAATATTTTGTATATATAATGCATGTGTTGTATGTTGCATGCATAATATGTATTTGTTTATGGAGACACATGTATATTAGTTATAAATTTTGCCCCCCCTAAGGTCAAATCCTAACTCCGCCACTATCAAGAAAATTCAATTTTGTTGTGAACTGGTTTCTTGATCACCTAATGATCATGTATTCACCAATATCTAATAATATGGATTTGCAACTAATGGCTGAATTAGGTGGCAATTAGGTCGTGGACATAAGAGTTCTTTATGACACAATCAATAATTGGATTCATCTGGAATCCGAAAGTCGGATTTGGAAAGTGTAATGAAAGATTAATTATGGTAAATTATGGTTATAATCAGATGGTTGGATTTAAAGAAAGGTGCGGTCAAAGTTTTGTTAAAGTTGGTCAAATCCGGTTAAACTTAATAGATGGTCCCGAGACTGTTGGATTTGGTGAAACTTGGTTAAGTGGGAAGGTTTTTAGTGGGTTATTGGGTATTGGCATAGTTGTTAGCAAATGTCAAAGAAGAAATAATTTTGCAAAATGATGAACATGATGTTAATATTGACTTAGATAGAGTTGATTAGGCAAGATGATGAAAAAAACTATAATTTTGGCTCATATATCATGTATTATTACTTCTGGGTTTAATCAATTTGAATATATATGTTGTAGGGTCAGGATTTGTAGTCCTAGCCCAAACGAGATGGGATGTGAGTCCAATGAGCCCAATACAATAAATTTGTAGAGCGTGGGTGAAAGAGTTGGACTATCTGTGAGTTGAACAACGGCTCAATTGTATTTGAAAGCTGTGATGGTCTTAAGTGCTACAGTAACCTTTCTTCTCTCATTCTTTTTTTTTTTTTTTAAATTTTTTTTTTATCCCCTCTTATGGGAGATCTTTTACATTATATAGTTCCCTTCAGGTCATTCTGACCGAACACTTGTTAGCCATCTAAAACTTCACTTGGGTACATGTCCCATCAAACATCATTTTCTAGTTCTCTGTAAGTGGTGGTAGCTGAGGTTGTACTGTTCAGGGGTTTTCTCTACATAAATGTGGCCAGAAAAGTTGCTGCGACACACTTAGTGCCCGTTTGTTTGGGTGTTTTGAGTCCAAAAGTTGGATTTTTAAAAAAACCAGCCCAAGTTTAGTGTTTGGTGAGTATAAAACGCAACTTTTTGAAAAAAGTTCCGTTTTATATTTGTGAAGAAATGTGCATTTTAGTTATGGACGTGTTTCGGTCCATTTTGTAAAAGCTGGAGTGGGCGTTTGATATATATTCGTTGGGGTGAGTTCAATTACCAAAATTGCCCTTCAATAAAGGGCAAGGTGTCTTCTTCAGATCACGCACAGTCTCAGCACATTTTCTTCTCATCTCTCTGCTCTACGCAAGCCAGTTCCCTCTTGCCTCTCATCTCCTCTCAGCTCTGCCCTCTCCATGTCACCTTGCGCGTAAGTCTCTCTTTTCTTTTGTCACCCGTTGAAAATCTTCTTCATCTTCTTCTTCTTTCTTCGTCTTCTTCAGCGGGCTTTCCTCTGTAATTTTTTTTTTTAAATTTTATTTGTCTAATCTGATCTGAGAAATACGTTTTGAAGGTAGAGTTTTGATCAACAAAACACAAAGTAACACCGATCTACTACCAAAAACCACCAGGTACCAACACTGATCTGAATTTTTTTTTTTTTTTTTTTTTTTTTTTTTTACCTATAAAAAAAAAAAATTCAGATCTTGCATGCTTGGTTCTTGCTAAAGATCTATTTGTTCTCTTGCCGGGTACTAAAAAAATTTGTGGGTACATGCTTCGTAATTTTTTTATTTTATTTTGTGGATGCTCTGTTCTTATGTGATATCTGATTTGGGTATTTTAGCATGATTTGGGTATTTTAGAAATATAAAGAATGAGAAAGAAAGAAGAATTTTCAGAAGAAATATAAATATTTTTCATGCTGGTTGTCATGGTTCGTTGAGTATATGTGATATTCTGGAATATTGGGCTTGTTTGGTTGCTGCATGGTGAGGTGCTGCAGGGTGTGTGTGCTCTGCTGATGTGGGGTGTGTCTGCTGTTGATGGGGCATGTGTGTGCAGCTGCACATGCATACCCCATCAGTAGCAGACGCACCCCACATCAGCAGAGCACACACACCCCATCAACACCCCACACAAGTTTTTGTGTTTTAATGTTCATTATTAGTTATTTAATTATCTGGGTTTTTAAGGTTGTGGTTGAAAGTCTTTTGGTTGATATGAATTTTCAAGTTTGAATTATCTTGTTTAGTTATTTATTTTTGTTGATTGGAATTTACAGTGGTTTGAATCTTGCTATGAATGGTTTGTAGACTTGTAGCTCATAATTCTAATAGAAAAAAGACAAAAGTTTGGGTTTGGGGTTTGAAAATCAGAGGAGAAAAAGGAAAATATGTAGTTGTTGTTAGGGTGATCATGGGGTTTTTATTAATAGTGATCTGATTGAATTAAAAATGTTGAGATTTGTTTTTGGAATTGACGATTGAAAGGTAACGAGGAATGTAGTGTTCGATTTGATCTGTTGATGGTATTGAAGAAAAATCGGCTTAAAAAGATTTTTACCACATAAATTTAAATGAGGATTATTGTTGATGGCAAAGCTAAGTATTGATGTGGGGGTCTCTGTTCATGTAATAACATGGTGATAAATGCTTTAGTTTATGTTCCTTAATATATTACTTCTTCCTTTGGTTCATTTACTAATACAGAGGGGCTTTTTGTCCTACTGATATTGCCATTGCTATGATAAGGGAAGTTTTAGATTGAATTTGGGTGTTTTTGTTTTCTAATGTTTAAATACAATAGTGCAGTTTTTCATTTTGGGGATGTATGACTTGTACATATGCTCTATATGTTTTATATTGAGGATGCAAATACATGTTAGTGTGTCACATCTTAATGTTAGGAGTGTGTAGGTGTATATGTGTGTGGGGTGTTGATGGGGAGTGCGTGCGATGCTAATGAGGCATGTGTGTTGAAAGCTCGAAAACGTGTTGAAAAACACAAGAGCTGTTTAGACCCCCGATTAAAATTACGGCTCGATAGATTTTACACAATTTTAATATAAAGTGCGGAATAGTGTAAAAGCGAGCGGATGAACAATATAGCTACTCTAATCCATAAACTAAACAACACAACAGTATAATGGAATATAAAAGAGTAGGGAAGAGAGATGCAAACACAGAAAACACCAAGACGTGTTTTCGAAGAGGAAACCAAAGAACTCGGCGAAAAACCTCTCCGCCGCCCTCCAAGCGAAAATCGATCCACTAGACAATCAGTTGGGATACATGAGTAAGCAAGAGACCCTCCAAGCCTAATCTACCCGATGTACCTAAGCCCTCCAAGCTCCTACTCCAACAAGGCTTCTCGGAACCGTGTCTTGTCCTAGTTATCCGGATCCCGTAACAAGCTCCATGTTGCATCTGCCATTCCAGGCTTCTTCTAATGCTTCCCAGCAGCACCAAAACGTCACACAACACTCTCCAAAGGTGTGGTAAGTGTTTGGGCTATCAACCTCTCAATAGTGTGGAAATGGAGAGGGAAGGGTTGAGGAGATATCACAAGCAAGTGTATAGAGAAAGGTGGGGATGACAATCTCTAATTACAAATGTGTTTGACTAGGGTTTTCTCTCTAAAGCCCTCTTCTACATTTGTGGGTAATAGGGGTTTATATAGGATAGGTGCAAAATGTGTGAGTCAGTCAGTACAGGCTGGCAGAACAGCATGTCTCGCGGGTGTCTCGCGGGAAGGCCTTACCCGCGAGATACTCGCGAGAGACAGCTGTCTCCATCTGTCATGACTCTTCGCATTCCAGCATGTGCAGGGCACATGCTTCACTTCGCGAGAAGCTTAGTCGCGAGATACCCGCGAGATTCCATCAGCTTCCAACTTGCTTGAGTCTTCACACACTCTCTATCACACACCCCTTACAACAATTCCCACAACAAATACAGGGTATAAACGATTGATAGAAATTACAATCAAATTTGGCACGGAATAAAAGCCAACAAAACACATAGTTGTAAATCACAACTTTACAATCTCCCCCTTTGGCTATTCCGTGACAAAACCCTAAAACAGACTCTAGACTTAAACGTGAGTTTGGGAACACAGGCATAACTCACTCACACCTAATTCTAGATTCTGATAAGCTCTTGAAACATATGATCAAGTAACTCCTGAAACACAACAACAAAATATTATCATCGCATGTAGCAAACTTGGAAAGCATATGGAGCAATAAGCACATGATCAAGCAAAATGAAATAGAAACACTAAATCATGGCAAGATCAAACGAGTAATCACTATACACAAGTAATTACTATGCTCATTCACACAAGGAATGAACATCCGGATATGCAAAATGATACGCTCATATGAAGAGTACCATTTGCACATCCAACACTCAACCAATGCAAAATACTTGAAGAATTTGCATCTAGGAACAATCCCTACTAGGGCACACGAGTGTTCATCACTCAACCAATGCATAGAACGTATATGCATCTAGGAACAATCCTACTCGGGCACAAGAGTGATGTAGTGAAGTAAATGTAAGACATTAACCTACAATAGCACAAGCACAAAGGCTGCATAAGCAAAGTATTGCAAATACATGGCACAAACCATAAAAGCCTACAAAACATGCAATGAGACAAAACAACCCTTAAAGCTTACAAAAGCAACATGGGTACATGATATAAAGTACTTCCCTATCATATCACTCCCCCTATCATGAATCATAGGAGTTGTGATGAACTTGGAACATATATACCTGTAACCTGAAACACTTGCCAATTGTAGGGACTCAGTTTTAGAAAAGTTCCCCAACAATACATTTTTAGAGAGTGGATCGAAAGTTTAGGCCATAACGGACTAGCAATTGAATACAAATCACTTCTTTTTCATTGAAGGGGAGTGAGCCTAGTTTACAACTGAGGGTGGCTCCTCGGCACCCGTCCGAGGAGACCCCTCTCCCTCTAACTAACATCACCTCTAAGTTCTTCTATGTCACTCCCTTCAATCCTCCAAGTTCCAAAAAATCCCCCCTGCTTTCCTTTGCTCGCCTTTCTTATATCGTTCTTCTTTCTCCTATCTTCTCCTTCCTTCTGTTGATCATCTATTGGCCTCTGCTCTGACCCTCCGTCCCATCAGAGGTCTTATCTGTACTCAAGTGCTCACCATGATCGATGTTGCTCTGCCAAGGGGTTACATCCCCATTAATGCGGCCAGGGGGGGTTAGGTGAGCGCATTCAATGCGGAGGTGACAGCTCACCTAAGGCTTGCTCCTTTTCCGTGCTCCTGTCACTGACGTGTGGCACTGGGTCCACTCCTCCTCGGATATTCAAGGATTCCTTTGGTGGGGTGGTCCTCATGTTTTTCCGAGGTCTCGGACGCT
Organism: Quercus suber; assembly: GCF_002906115.3. Classification (NCBI taxonomy): domain Eukaryota; kingdom Viridiplantae; phylum Streptophyta; class Magnoliopsida; order Fagales; family Fagaceae; genus Quercus; species Quercus suber. The sequence continues at coordinate 60,346 of NW_027069676.1, read as the reverse complement.
CGAGGACAGGGTCATCCTCGGATATGCTCCTCGGAGGTTGGTCTTCGTGCTTTCATCCTCGGACCCATCATGCATCCTCGGTGTGGGCCATTTGGGCCTGGCTTGGAGTGGGCCAAGGCTACCCGATTTTCTGGCCCCACCATTATTATTATTATTATTTTTTGCACCGTGTCAAAATATGTTTAAGAATAAGAATGAGACTTCCAGTTCAATAGTTTTGAATTCTTATTCAAAGTATTTATGTCGTGTAAAAGGTTTGCAAAAAAAAAAAAAAAAAAAAAAAAAAAAAAAAAAAAGCCCGAACCTAANTAGAATTGGCGGTACAATCACTTCGAGTTGTTATGGAAGAAAAAATCCAAGAAGCTGAATGGATGCAAGACCGATATGATCAATTATGCATGATTGATAAAAAGTGTCTAAGGGCAATATATCATCATCAAGGTTATCAAAGAAGAGCAAGAAGGTCTTTTAACAAAAGAGTCCTTCCTCGTGAACTCAAGGTTGGAGATTTGGTGCTCAAAGAAATACAGGCCTCAGTACATAACCCTTAGGGAAGTTCAAACCCAATTGGTCTGGACCTTCAGGATTAAAGAAATCTACCCTAGAGGTGGGACAAGACTTGTGGACTTAGGCAGAAACTCGTTTGTGGAACCAACCAATTTGGATCAACTAAAGAAATATCATGTGTAAAAAAATAAAAAAAAATAAAAATAAAAAAAAATAAAAACTGAAAAGGCGGAGAGATAAAAAATAAAAAAATAATAAAAAAAGAAGGAGAGATAAAAACTTTGAGTCGGAGAGAGTTTGCTAGGTTGAAAACCTGAAAAGGCGGCCTAGGCAAAAGTTAAGACCAAAAAAAGAAAAAAAGAAAGAAAAGAAAGATAGATTGAAAACCCGAAAGGGCGGTCTATGCAAAAAGAGAGGTAAAAAAACTTTGAGTGTGAGAAAGTCTGCTAGGTTGAAAACCTAAAAAGGCGGCCTAGGCAAAAGTTGAGACAAAAATAAATAAATAAATTTGACCTACGTGATGACCTGATCCTTTTTTAAGAGGGTACGTAGGCAACCACATTGGTTCGGTCAATATAATAGATCATTCATTCATTTTCCAAAGAAAATAAAGCAAAAGCCAAATTTGCAACATTTTTATTCATCGAAGAGTTCTAATACATTGGAAATGAAAAACTATCCTAAATAGAAGCCTAAATTGACATATCTTTATTCAAGATAAATTTATTTGAAAGCAAGACAAATCCTAATCAGTTTGGAGTTTAGTTGTTTCTCTTTCTCTTCCTTGATCCTTCCCTAGAAGTTTTTAAAAAAGCCCGCCTTTTCTTCCTCAAATTTTCCTCTTGGTCATACTCTTCTTCAGCCAAGCAAGCTAAATAAGCATAGTTATTCTTCAAAAGTCCAGCCCGCCTATAAAAATTCCCAACTCTGTCTACATTTATTAGCCCCCTCTCATAAATGGCAATTGTAATTGATGTTGTATTTACCATTCCAAACTCATGAGCTTCTCCAGGAACTTTTTGTTCTAAGTCGAACTATTTTAATAGCCTGTTGCCTTTATAAAAAGAAGCCTTTCTCAGACCCATAAGAAAAAGATGGTCTCATCCAAATGATCATAGCCTTGGGTTTTGGCACCCCGCCAAGAGCAATGCCAAAGGATAGATGCATTGGACCTCTCTTTCAGGTGCTTAATCTGGCCTCGTTTAGTGACACAACCAGTTCTCTTCAAAGAGCGGCCACGGTAATGCCCTGGTCCATAAGGAGACATTGTGGAAGGCAGCACCAAAGATAAGTGATCCATAAGCCAGATCTGAAGGAGTAGAGGGCTTCTATTGAATAGCAAAGTTTCTTGGTTGGATAAAGCATCTAGACCATGAAAAGTTTCAGCAAGAACAATAGGAACAATATTCTTCTCATTTTTTGCCTCATGAACTATATCAGCCCCTCTTACATCAACAAAACCATGATCACCAGTAAATAGCAAGAACTCACTCAGAAGACAAAAAACCAATGTGAAACATTTGCTTCGGCTTTGTCAGAGAGTCTTGACCTCCATTGGCGTGAACTTATCAATCATTTTCTGAACGTCCACCCATTGACCATCCAAGAGTGGAACTACTTTCAAAGGAATCCTCATCAATGAAGAAAGCCTAGCTTGGTATTTGGGCTTGCAAGACGGTACCGCCGAATATGCGTCTATGTCATAACCCAGGATTATTGTGAATTCTTCAACTGTGGGACACAATTCAGCGAGGTGGAATCAGAACACATGGTCTTTCGCATCCCAAAATCGACTAGCAGCCATGAGGAATCCCCAATCAAGTTTCACATGCTTCAAGACTAAGAGACCTTTCAACCCAAAAGCTTGGAAGTTTATACGATCAGTTTTGTCCATGCCATCCACCCATTTATTCAAAAGGGTGTGGATTGAATCAGACTGATGCCATGTATTGGAATGAGAAGAAAAAGGGACAATTCGGGCCATTGTTTAAGTTGTTTGTTTGTTTGTTTGATCTTGTTGGTAGAGCATTATACAGTCTCTAGAACTCCAAGTCTTATATAGTGATAATTGCTTTTGAAAGTTTTTGAATCATGTATCCAATAAGGTTAGGAGATCATCTTGAAGATTGAAGTTGCAAGTTTCAATGCCAACAGATGATAAGCGAAGTTTTATCGCCAGAATATATATATATATATATATATGTGAATGAGATGGATTCAAGTTATACCTGGTGTTACTCTTAGAAATCTATGGTGTAAAAAAGGTGTAAGTTTATAAGAGTTAACCAGGTGTAACTTGAATCCATCTATATATATATATATATATTAGTGAAGTTTTAAACTGGGGCATTGTAATTGATTTTTGAAAAACGTTTTTTTACGTAATTGAGGGTATTGGCCCATTTGCTTTTTATTTTCATTGGCCCATTAGTTTTCATGCAAGCATGTTTATACTAGGGGCATTGATTCAAATTGACTAGTTTCTAACGAGCATGCGAAAGAAAAATTTTCATCTTTGCAAGAATTAAGCAAAGATCTCTCATTCATTTTGGCATTCAACAATCGCTTCAGGCCTACATCACACAAGACTTAACTAAGGAGTCCCTTGCATCTTAGGCTCTAGGGTTTGACAAAGTTTTTTGAAAGCCACAAAAACGTTTACAGAATGTCCAACATGTTTTCACAAATACAAATTTTGATAAGAATATCAAATTTTTCAAAAGAAAATTCAACAGGATTTTCAACAAGTTTCATGTTCAAAAATTTTCAAAAACAAACAAGTTTTTAGAAAATTTGCCAAGATCTTCATAAGAAAACCCAACAAGGTTTTTATCAAATTTCAAAAGACATGACAAAATCATTCCGAGAAACACAAATTTCGATAAGAATATCAAAATTTTCATGAGAAAATTCCACAAGATTTTCAACAAATTTCGGGTTCAAAAATTTTCAAAAAACAGACAAGTTTTTAGAAAATTTGCCAAGATCTTTGCAAGAAAACCCAACAGACTTTTCAAACAAAAAAGCTCGACAAGGCTTTTTTTTTTTTTTTTTTTTTTAAATAATTTACAAGTTCAAAATTTTCGACAAAGAATACAAGTTTTTTTTTTTTTTTTGAGAAAATTGCCAACACATTTTGGATCAAAATTTTTTGGAAACAAACAAGTTTTTCATCACACATCGGTTAAATTTCAAGTTGCAAAATTTGGTGTCTTTCTTTTCCATTTACATTCGCTTTTCAAGCTATATCAATGAGGGGCATTCTGTAGACACCTCATTTTACAACTTGCATTTAACCAACTGGTAGATCTTTAGATTTGTGATACAAAACAAATCTTGATGCTCTAACGATCATAATGGTATGTCATGGGTTTTATTCGGACTACCTGATCAAAAGTTATCATACAAACAGTTATCAATGATCATGGCTCACCTACATGATGGGCCCAATCACGTCCTTTTTTTTTATTTTTTTTATTGGTTCTCACAAGAATTAATTTAAAATTAATTAAGTGTGATTTTTTATTGGATTTCATTTTATTTCATTTTTTTAAGAAATAATAAAAAAATGTTTTCCTTTATGGCATCCTGTCTGCTCTTTTGAAAAAATTTGGCGATAGAAAATGATATGATCCATGAAAAATTCAAAAAAAAAAAAAAAAGAAAAAAAAATGCTCAAAGAAACATCATTATCTTCAGTAGCAACTTGAATCGCATTTTTGGCCTAGAAAACATTGAAATTTGGTTTTCTCTATTTTTGAAAAAGTTGTAGAGAATTGAATTTCCTTTCAAAAATATCAATCCCTAATCAATTGGAATTTTGAGCAGAAAGTTATGGCCAAAATACGAAACAGGTGCAGAAGATAACACAAATTCAATATGATCTTCAATTTTCTTTCAAAATTTCAAATGGGGATCAACATCAAATCTGTTCAAGCTTATTTAATAAGATTATCATTTCCCTTAGTTTCAAAAGAAAGTTTTTTGAAAAATAAATTGGATAGAGAAACAGATATGTACATCCTGTGAAAATTTTCAAAAATGCTCAAAAAACTTTACTATTTTCAGCAGCAATTTGAAACGCATTTTTGACACGGGAAAAGTTAAATTTGGTTTTCTATATTTTTAAAAAAGTTGTAGATAATTGAATTTCCTTTCAAAAAATACCAATCTTGAATCAATTGGAATTTTGAGCAGAAAGTTAGAGCCAAAATACGAAGAAAGTGCAGCATCATCTTCAACTTCCTTTCAAAATTCAAATGGGGATCAACACCACATGAATTCACTTGTTTGCTACATGAAAAATTGTGACAAAAATTATGACTTAGTTTGTAGTACTTAATTACTCATCAGCATATGGAAGAAGGATGCAATAAATGAAATGCATGTTCTAATATCAATGAAAAAAACATTGTTTCATTAAATGATATAATAAGTGATGATACTAATTTTAGGAGCAAGTCTCCAAGATACTAATTTTGTTACAATAACATAAAACGAAGAAATTCTAGCAATAAACTAATAAAAATTATTTTTGCGATCTATTACTATGAAAATCTTGAAGTAATAGCATATTGTAATGAAAACTTTTTTTGAGAGAGATATTGCAAGGAAAATATTATTAAATAACCTGATAACAATTATTTTGCAATCTATTAATATGACAAACATGAAATAATAAACAATTACAACAAGTATATCATTGCAATAACCTAACCTAAATTACTTTTGACAATTATTTGCAATCTATTGCGATGAGAGCCATGAAGTAATAAGCTATTGCCATGAAATTGTAATAGATTGCAAAATAATTAAAAAATAATTGTAGAATAAGGCCTAATTGCAATCTATTGCAATTTCATTACAATGAGTTATTGCTTCACTACTGTTATTGCAATAGATTGCAAATAATTAACAAAAATCAGTTTGGTTAGTTTATCGCAATGATATCTTCGTTGTAATTGTTTATTTCTTCATTTTTGTCATTATAATAGATTAAAAATAATTGCTATATCAAGTTATTGCAATGATATATTCTTTGCAACAAGCATTCATTTCAAGAATTTCATTGTAATAAATTCCAAAAGTAGTTGGTATCATTTATTGCTACGATGCAGTAAGGTATTAATATATTTATTGCAATTGAAAATTAAAAGTTATTGCAATTAATTATGTTGATACAATAACTTACCAATTGTAAGTTAAAATTGCAACTATATTATTTTTTCTGCATTAACACTTGATACAATAGAGTTGTAAAGTTGTGATTTACAACTATGTGTTTTGTTGGCTTTTATTCCGTGCCAAATTTGATTGTAATTTCTATCAATCGTTTATACCCTGTATTTGTTGTGGGAATTGTTGTAAGGGGTGTGTGATAGAGAGTGTGTGAAGACTCAAGCAAGTTGGAAGCTGATGGAATCTCGCGGGTATCTCGCGACTAAGCTTCCCGCGAAGTGAAGCATGTGCCCTGCACATGCTGGAATGCGAAGAGTCATGACAGATGGAGACTGCTGTCTCTCGCGAGTATCTCGCGGGTAAGGCCTTCCTGCGAGACACCCGCGAGACATGCTGTTCTGCCAGCCTGTACTGACTGACTCACACATTCTCCACCTATCCTATATAAACCCCCATTACCCACAAATGTTGAGGAATGCTTCAGAGAGAAAACCCTAGCCAAACACATTTGTAATTAGAGATTGTCATCCCCACCTTTCTCTATACACTTGCTTGTGGTATCTCCTCAACCCTTCCCTCTCCATTTCCACACCATTGAGAGGTTGATAGCCCAAATACTTACCACACCTTTGGAGAGTGTTGTGTGACGTTTTGGTGCTGCTGGGAAGCATTGGAAGAAGCCTGGAATGGCAGATGCAACATGGAGCTTGTTGCGGGATCCGGATAACTAAGACAAGACACGGTTCCGAGAAGCCTTGTTGGAGTAGGAGCTTGGAGGGCTTAGGTACATCGGGTAGATTAGGCTTGGAGGGTCTCTTGCTTACTCATGTATCCCAACTGATTGTCTAATGGATCGATTTCCGCTTGGAGGGCGGCGGAGAGGTTTTTCGCCGAGTTCTTCGGTTTCCTCTTCGAAAACACGTCTTGGTGTTTTCTGTGTTTGCATCTCTCTTCCCTACTCTTTTATATTCCATTATACTGCTGTGTTGTTTGTTTATGGATTAGAGTAGCTATATTGTTCATCTGCTCGCTTTTACACTATTCCGCACTTTATATTAAAGTTGTATAAAATCTATCGAGCCGTAATTTTAATCGGTGGTCTAAACAACTCTTGTGTTTTTCAACACGTTTTCGAGCTTTCAATTGGTATCAGAGCAGGGACACTTGCTTGGTTTAAATACCTCAGTGTGATCCTTGACCCTATTTGAGATGGACTAGTCTCAATCGCTCAATGTTCCACCATTTTTTGATGGGAACAATTACGCATTCTGAAAAGTCAGAATGAGAGCATTTTTATGCTCTATGGAAGATACCGTTTGGGATGCGGTAGAGCTCGGCTGGACTAAGCCGGAAGCTCCTAAGGCAAATTGGGATAAGGCAGCTCTCGCAGCAGCCAATGCAAATAGTAAAGCTTTAAACGCTATATTTTGTGTTGTTTCACCTGATGAATTCCACAGGATCTCTCATATGACAGTTGCTAAGGAAGCTTAGGAGATTTTGGAGACCACTTATGAGGGTACAAAGAAAGTTAAGGACACAAAGCTTCAGATGCTTACCACCAAATTTGAAAAGCTCAAGATGGGTGATGATGAACCATTTGATTCATTCTATGGGAAGCTCAATGAAATTGTTATTGCTAAACTCAATCTTGGGGAGAAGATTGAAGATGCTAAGGTGGTGAGAAAAGTATTAAGCAAAAAAAAAAAAAAAAAAAAAAGCCTTGTCGAGCTTTTTTGTTTGAAAAGTCTGTTGGGTTTTCTTGCAAAGATCTTGGCAAATTTTCTAAAAACTTGTCTGTTTTTTGAAAATTTTTGAACCCGAAATTTGTTGAAAATCTTGTGGAATTTTCTCATGAAAATTTTGATATTCTTATCGAAATTTGTGTTTCTCGGAATGATTTTGTCATGTCTTTTGAAATTTGATAAAAACCTTGTTGGGTTTTCTTATGAAGATCTTGGCAAATTTTCTAAAAACTTGTTTGTTTTTGAAAATTTTTGAACATGAAACTTGTTGAAAATCCTGTTGAATTTTCTTTTGAAAAATTTGATATTCTTATCAAAATTTGTATTTGTGAAAACATGTTGGACATTCTGTAAACGTTTTTGTGGCTTTCAAAAAACTTTGTCAAACCCTAGAGCCTAAGATGCAAGGGACTCCTTAGTTAAGTCTTGTGTGATGTAGGCCTGAAGCGATTGTTGAATGCCAAAATGAATGAGAGATCTTTGCTTAATTCTTGCAAAGATGAAAATTTTTCTTTCGCATGCTCGTTAGAAACTAGTCAATTTGAATCAATGCCCCTAGTATAAACATGCTTGCATGAAAACTAATGGGCCAATGAAAATAAAAAGCAAATGGGCCAATACCCTCAATTACGTAAAAAAACGTTTTTCAAAAATCAATTACAATGCCCCAGTTTAAAACTTCACTAATATATATATATATATATAGATGGATTCAAGTTACACCTGGTTAACTCTTATAAACTTACACCTTTTTTACACCATAGATTTCTAAGAGTAACACCAGGTATAACTTGAATCCATCTCATTCACATATATATATATATATATATATTCTGGCGATAAAACTTCGCTTATCATCTGTTGGCATTGAAACTTGCAACTTCAATCTTCAAGATGATCTCCTAACCTTATTGGATACATGATTCAAAAACTTTCAAAAGCAATTATCACTATATAAGACTTGGAGTTCTAGAGACTGTATAATGCTCTACCAACAAGATCAAACAAACAAACAAACAACTTAAACAATGGCCCGAATTGTCCCTTTTTCTTCTCATTCCAATACATGGCATCAGTCTGATTCAATCCACACCCTTTTGAATAAATGGGTGGATGGCATGGACAAAACTGATCGTATAAACTTCCAAGCTTTTGGGTTGAAAGGTCTCTTAGTCTTGAAGCATGTGAAACTTGATTGGGGATTCCTCATGGCTGCTAGTCGATTTTGGGATGCGAAAGACCATGTGTTCTGATTCCACCTCGCTGAATTGTGTCCCACAGTTGAAGAATTCACAATAATCCTGGGTTATGACATAGACGCATATTCGGCGGTACCGTCTTGCAAGCCCAAATACCAAGCTAGGCTTTCTTCATTGATGAGGATTCCTTTGAAAGTAGTTCCACTCTTGGATGGTCAATGGGTGGACGTTCAGAAAATGATTGATAAGTTCACGCCAATGGAGGTCAAGACTCTCTGACAAAGCCGAAGCAAATGTTTCACATTGGTTTTTTGTCTTCTGAGTGAGTTCTTGCTATTTACTGGTGATCATGGTTTTGTTGATGTAAGAGGGGCTGATATAGTTCATGAGGCAAAAAATGAGAAGAATATTGTTCCTATTGTTCTTGCTGAAACTTTTCATGGTCTAGATGCTTTATCCAACCAAGAAACTTTGCTATTCAATAGAAGCCCTCTACTCCTTCAGATCTGGCTTATGGATCACTTATCTTTGGTGCTGCCTTCCACAATGTCTCCTTATGGACCAGGGCATTACCGTGGCCGCTCTTTGAAGAGAACTGGTTGTGTCACTAAACGAGGCCAGATTAAGCACCTGAAAGAGAGGTCCAATGCATCTATCCTTTGGCATTGCTCTTGGCGGGGTGCCAAAACCCAAGGCTATGATCATTTGGATGAGACCATCTTTTTCTTATGGGTCTGAGAAAGGCTTCTTTTTATAAAGGCAACAGGCTATTAAAATAGTTCGACTTAGAACAAAAAGTTCCTGGAGAAGCTCATGAGTTTGGAATGGTAAATACAACATCAATTACAATTGCCATTTATGAGAGGGGGCTAATAAATGTAGACAGAGTTGGGAATTTTTATAGGCGGGCTGGACTTTTGAAGAATAACTATGCTTATTTAGCTTGCTTGGCTGAAGAAGAGTATGACCAAGAGGAAAATTTGAGGAAGAAAAGGCGGGCTTTTTTAAAAACTTCTAGGGAAGGATCAAGGAAGAGAAAGAGAAACAACTAAACTCCAAACTGATTAGGATTTGTCTTGCTTTCAAATAAATTTATCTTGAATAAAGATATGTCAATTTAGGCTTCTATTTAGGATAGTTTTTCATTTCCAATGTATTAGAACTCTTCGATGAATAAAAATGTTGCAAATTTGGCTTTTGCTTTATTTTCTTTGGAAAATGAATGAATGATCTATTATATTGACCGAACCAATGTGGTTGCCTACGTACCCTCTTAAAAAAGGATCAGGTCATCACGTAGGTCAAATTTATTTATTTATTTTTGTCTCAACTTTTGCCTAGGCCGCCTTTTTAGGTTTTCAACCTAGCAGACTTTCTCACACTCAAAGTTTTTTTACCTCTCTTTTTGCATAGACCGCCCTTTCGGGTTTTCAATCTATCTTTCTTTTCTTTCTTTTTTTCTTTTTTTGGTCTTAACTTTTGCCTAGGCCGCCTTTTCAGGTTTTCAACCTAGCAAACTCTCTCCGACTCAAAGTTTTTATCTCTCCTTCTTTTTTTATTATTTTTTTATTTTTTATCTCTCCGCCTTTTCAGTTTTTATTTTTTTTTATTTTTATTTTTTTTTATTTTTTTACACATGATATTTCTTTAGTTGATCCAAATTGGTTGGTTCCACAAACGAGTTTCTGCCTAAGTCCACAAGTCTTGTCCCACCTCTAGGGTAGATTTCTTTAATCCTGAAGGTCCAGACCAATTGGGTTTGAACTTCCCTAAGGGTTATGTACTGAGGCCTGTATTTCTTTGAGCACCAAATCTCCAACCTTGAGTTCACGAGGAAGGACTCTTTTGTTAAAAGACCTTCTTGCTCTTCTTTGATAACCTTGATGATGATATATTGCCCTTAGACACTTTTTATCAATCATGCATAATTGATCATATCGGTCTTGCATCCATTCAGCTTCTTGGATTTTTTCTTCCATAACAACTCGAAGTGATTGTACCGCCAATTCTATAGGTAGCACTACTTCCATGCCGTATACCAAGGAATATGGGGTCGACCCTGTAGATGTACGGATTGATGTACGATATCCCCACAATGCAAAGGGTAGCTTGAGATGCCAATCCCTGTGATTTTAGGCATTCTTCTTCAATATCTTCCCAATGTTTTTATTAGCATCTTCAACCGCTCCATTTGTTTGTGGTGATATAGGGAAGATTTATGATGTTTAATGCCATATTCTGTCAATAATTTGGAGGTCTCATCTTGAAAGTGTGATCCATTATCGGAGTTGATCTCACAAGGTACTCCATATCGGCATATGATGTTTGTTCTAATAAACTGCGCAACCTTCTTGGAATTCAAAACTTTACAAGATGCGGCTTCTACCCATTTTGTGAAATAATCAATGACTACCAAGATGTATTCATGACAATTACTAGCCTTTGGATTAATTTTTCCAATTATATCAATGCCCCATGTAAAAAAGGGTTACGGAGAGTTTAAGCAATGTTACTGAACTGGTGGCATGTGCTTCAAATCCCCATGTATTTGACATTCGTGGCATTTTCTAACATGAGCTGCACAATCAGCTTCCATGGTGGTCCAATAGTATCCCAAACATAGAATTTTCCTTGATAACATGTGGGCATCATATTTGGTCCATACTTAGATTCATGCACTTCTTCTATGATACGTTGAGCTTCTTTTTTTGTTACACAAAGGAGATGGATTCCTTCATATGATCTTTTATACAACCTTTCTCCACAAATTATGTAATTAGTTGCCATGCACCGAATCGCCATTCTGTCATTCTTGTCAGCAGTGTCAGGGTAGGTCCCATGCTTGAGGAATTGAAATATATCTGCATACCATTCTTCTTCTTCCAAGGCAGAACAATATGATGGTTCATCCCTTTGCTCAATGATCAATGGGTAGAGATTAGTTCCATCTGAAATGTCAATCATGGAAGCCAATGTAGCCAATGCATTAGCAAATTGATTTTGTGTGCGGGGGATGTAGTGATACTCAATTTTTTCAAATTTCCTGGATAATTCTTGAAGATGCTCATGGTAAGGTTGCAACCTTTCTTCTCTAATCTTCCACTTGTTCTGGATTTGCCTAATTATTAAAATGGAATCTCTATAAACCTCTATTTATTTGATGCCCAAACTGGTAGCGGCCTCAAGACCTTGTATGCAAGCCTCATATTCAATAGCATTATTAGTTGTTGAAAAATTAATCTTAATAGAGATTGGTATATGGGATTCCATTGGTGAAACTAAGAGTACCCCTATTCTACTCCCATTTCAATTGGCAGCTCCATCAAAGTACATTCTCCACCTAACAGGTTTCATCACTAAAATATTTTCATCCAGGAATTCATCCCTAGTCACTTCTACTTCAAGAGGGGGACAGTTGGCAAGATGATCAACAATGGCTCGTCCTTTAATGGACTTCTGAGTAACATATTTAATGTCGAATTTTGACAAAAGCAGGACCTATTTTGCAATTCTTCCATCCTGGACGGGCTTTTCCATCAAATACTTAAGTGGATCCATGCGAGCTATCAAGAGGACTTGAAAAGATAACATGTAGTGTCTGAGTTTTTGAGCAGCCCAAACTAAAGCAACACACGTCTTCTCCAAAACTGAGTATTTCACTTCATATGTAGTCATCTTTTTGTTGATGTAATAAACATCATTCTCTTTTCTAAATTCTCAAAGTACTAAGCTAGTAAAGCTCCAATTGCTGTAGCTGTAATGCTTAAATAAAGCAACAAAGGCTTGCCTTGCATGGGCGGCATCAATATGGGAGGTTTCAGCAAATATTCCTTAATCTTTTCGAGAGCTTCTTGACATTGTTCATTCCACTTAATGGTTACATCCTTCTTGAGCGATTTGAAAATGGGCTTGCAAATAGTAGTAAATTGAGCTATAAATCGACTGATATATTGTATTCTTCCCAAGAATCCTCAAACTTCTTTCTCGGTCTTTGGCGGTTTCATTTCTGTAATTGCTTTAACTTTTTCGAGATCTACTTTGAACGGTTTTAGACCCCTTAGAACACAACCAGATTGGTTAGTCTAGATTAATTAGCCAAGTTGTTACTTAGTCAAATTATGCAATTCTAGGTTAAAGCAATGAAATAATCATATCAAAATAATAAAGCAGCGGAATAATAAAAGACACAATGATATGATCACCCAGAAAACCACACGGTAAAAACCTGGGGAGGATTTGACCCACCGATCCTCAAGGCAAACCTGAATCCACTATGAAAGAATCGAAGTTCATACAAAAGGACTACAAGCTCCCCGCTCGACTTCCTAATGCTACCCACCAGTAGAACTTACTGACACGACCACGTGCAAGCTCCGAATCCACGGACTCCTTCTTTCTTGAATTCTTCAATCAAGTACAAGCACCCCTGCTTGTGTATCTTTAAGTTCTTGAATCTGCAACTGAATGATTATCAAGATGTTGATAACCCTAAGTTTATGTGAAGGAAAGCTCATCAAAGATCTCACAAGAGATTCACATAAACAGTAATATGAGCAACAAAGACCTTAGAGAGGTTTGGGTACAAAACCCTAAAAATAAAAGGAGGCACAAGAGGCACTCTAATCTCTCTCTCTAAAAAGTCCCAAAAACGTTCTAGGATTTTCCTTATATATAGAAGTGTTTTACTTGAACCCCAAGATGTTTAAATAGAGTTTGGGCTGAACTGGAACTCTGCAGAAAAATAAATCTGTACGTGGTTCGATCGATCGAGTCTAATTTTCGATTGATCGAGCCTTACAAATTTAGTCCAATAAATCTGCAATCACTCGATTCCAGTTTTACAAATAAACATACTTTGAGCAAGCCTAAACAAGACTAAACATATTGTTTTGATCATGGTTTGCCAACATTACACATTAGAGTTCTAAATACATAAAATCCTAAATCTTTAGAACCTAACATACTTCTATCCCTCTGTTGCTAACCATAAATCCGAGCAGCTTTCCTGAAGTTACTCCAAAAGTGTACTTCTTGGGGTTCAGTCGGAGCTTGTAATGCTTGATTCTTTCAAAAAACTTCCTCAAGGCTGACATATGGTCCCCATGGTTTTTAGACTTGACTTTCATATCATCCACATAAACTTCTACCTCTTTATTTTACATATCATGCAACAATGTTGTAGCAGCACGTTGGTAGGTGGCCCCAGCATTCTTAAGGCTGAATGGCATGACTTTGTAGCAGTATGTTCCCCAAGGGTGATGAACAAAGTCTTCTCCATATCTTCTAGTGCCATCTCGATCTGATTGTATCCAGAGAAACCATCCATGAAGGATAAGAGTGCATGTCCTGCAGTATTGTCCATAAGGATGTCTATATGAGGTAGGGGGAAGTCATCTTTCGGGCTGGCTTTGTTGAGATCCCTGAAGTCAACACACATTCTAACCTTGCCATCCTTCTTCAGTACTGGGATGACATTAGCTAGCCATTCTGGGTAATTAACAACTTGGAGGAAACCGACATTATATTGTTTTTCCACTTCTTCTTTGATCTTCAATGTCCATTTTGGTTTTATTCTTCTTAACTTTTGCTTGATTGGCTTGATAGTGGGATCAGTCAGAATATGATGTTGCACTATGTCAGTGTCGATGCCAGGCATGTCTTTGTATGATCATGCAAAAATCTCCTCATATTCTTGAAGAAGAATAATCAATTCATTCTTTTCTTTAAGATTTAAAGTGTAACCAATTTGTATCATTTTTTTTTCATCTTCAGACCCTAAATTAATGGATTGAATTTCTTCCTTGATGGGCTTTACATGCCCTTGTTCTTCATTTTTTTCGAAGCCTTTATTTGACATTTCATTATTTATTTCAGAAATAAAAATATTCAAGGCAAGCAAGTAAGTTGAATCAGAGATCATCTTATTATTATTGAAAGAGTTGACAACAATCTCAATAGTAGAGAAATTGATAGGAATAGGAGTACTAGTTGAAACAGACTCAATAGGGACAATGATTTTAGTGGACTCAAAGAGCTTGGTCTCTTTTTGGTGATCTTCAACTAGGCAGCTTCCTTCCCAAGTCCAATTCTTTAGCTCGGAGATGATAGTGGTTATGGCAGGAACTTCTTTGTAAGCTTCTCCAGATCGCAGAATATAAATTTCATCTATCTCCATCAGGTAATCCCTATCCTCACTGGATATATCCATATAGTCTGCATCCACCTCCTGGTGTGGATTAATTAGTTCTTCTTCCTCTGAATCTTGGATGGTGAGTTTCTTAAAATAATGAAACATGATTTGCTTCTCCAACAATGCACATCTATTGCGAGGATTGTCTTCTTCATCTGTGTATGGGGTTCATGACCCAAATTCAGAATGTGGAAATCCATACAATGAATTATTTCCCTCGGAATAAATCGAGTCATCATCCTCAACAATTCTTATTTCCATGCCAATATGCTCCCAGTCTTCATTGTGCATTGAAACTTCACTATTAAAGAAATCATGATCTTCATCCTCTATTAAACAACTTCTTTAGAGAAACAATCTTCATCATCAACCCCTTTGTAGTCTTCATTTTCATGATAATGGGTATAAGGAGTAGTGTTTTCCATAAGCAATGAATAAGATGTAGGAACATCGAGGAATGTATTTAGCTCTCCTTCACCAGGAATAATCCCATTCTCATAAACCATATGAATTTCATTGAGAGTGGTTCTTGCCTCCAACGATTCCATATCTTCTCCAATGTTTACAAGTTAGAAGTCTAAGTCTCCCTATGACCTAGCGTCATCTTTCATAAGAAATTGATCTATCACTTTGGTATACCAATATACCATTGACTTCTTCTGAGGAATAAATTTAATGGGGTGTTTGTCTAAACTACATATATAGGTTAAAAAAAAAAAAAACTCCATAATCCAAATCCAGAAGGTCACGTGAGTAGAGAAGAGTGAGTTTGTACACCATCGAAGCCAAGCACAACTCAAGCAGTGGCATCAAATGTAAGTATGTAAAAACAGACAAAGTACACCACCAGAACACATAAAGACCAGGGTGAAAGTGACACGTCACAAAGTGTACGATTTCTGTATAAGATGCGTCATATTCTTTGGCCGTGTACATTCACAAAGTCACAAACCCCATTTATATATATAGTAATCTGCCTCTGCCACACGCCGCTCTAAGTGCCTAACTCCTACCATTAACAAAGGGGTTCCTTCAAGCAAAGCCTTTGTTTTTAAGGCTCACGCTTAAAGATGCCAGAGCCCAGAGAGTGATATTTATAATACTACTACTACTTTCAAGTAAAGCCAAAGGCTCTGGTTTTTAAGAATCACTCAAGTATTATATAAATATGGCAGAGCCCAGAGGTAAATAATAATAATAATAAATTAATTAACAAAAGCAAAACTAATTACAATCTCAAAAAAGATAAAAAAACAAAACAAAACAAAAATGCTAGGATCAAATATAAAGACAAAATTTTTGTTACAAGTTACTCTTTGACAAGTTATAAGTAATAAAATAAAAATAATAAGCTTATTTGGATTTATCACTCACAACTTATTATATAAAAAAGTTATGACTCTAAGTATGGTCTTAATTTCAGAAAATAAAAATTCTATTACTATTTTCTTAATAAAAATACACAACTTTAATCATTAAAAAAAAAAAAAGCTGTTGTATATTAAATTTGGCCTTAATGGTGGATCATATCTCATCACTATCCCATCATCTTTCGCCCGCAGACACACCTTCCCATGAGAACTCTAGTCTAAGTAAGATACATATAGGACAAAATTCTGGAGAGAGAGAGCTAGCATCAAGCAAAGCAAGCCAATACACCACACAAACACCCTAGTCTCTGTCTCTGTCGGAATTTTTAGTTAAAAAGAAAATAAAAATAAAAAAATAAAGAGAAACACTACTCCAGTCCAGTGAGTCTCGGCAGGAGGAGACCCCTGTGAGAGAAACAAACAAAGAATCAACGAGTAGGGATTCTCTCTATGTCTTGGGGTGTGGACTAATTGTCCTACGCGCGTGTCCAAACCTTTTTATTTTCTCTTCTAACTCATCATCTTCTAATACGATAGAAGAAGCTCCAAAATGTCATTATAAATAGAGAAATATTAGAAATACATAAATTGATACAATTTTATATCACAATTCACTGCAGATAAGTTGTAATTTGCAACAGTATAATGATGGATCATATAGAAACACACTTTTACAAATCGTAATTTGCCATAAGGCGTATCTTTTTGAGTAACTTTTTAAAAGTTTATCATCTTTTAGATTTTTTTTAAATTCACTTATTATATTCTTAAAGATTGTAAAAATATTGTATCTAGGGACATAATATTATATATATATACATATTTATAACTTTTAATATGATTTATTAAGTTTAAAATGTTGTTTTTGTATAATTTTATTATTAACATCACTTTTATTATCTGTGAATTAAAATAAATAATTTCAAAATATTGTAAAAATTATTATATCTCTAAAGTCTAAACTTATTGTATTACATCTTACCTTATCATCTAGAAAATTTTATATTTTACTATATATTTTTTTTCTTAAAAGTTAATTTGATTGTCAAAAAGTAGATTCTTTTCATTTAGTTGGTTATTTCTAATTAGGTACCCGAAGAGGTAACCACTAAAGAAATAAAGTCCACTTCTCAATTTTTAATACTAATTTTCTTGGTATGAATATGGCGCATCAAAACCTCTTTGAAAATTTTGATAAAAATAAAGCTCTCGTAATAGTTTTTCTCTACTTTTTTTAATTATATTTTATTAAAACCTTAGTGAGTTGTCATGTCGTCCAATAAACATAATATATATATATATATATATTAAAATGGGAAATAAATAACCTCATGAATGCATGGCGTACATGGATTGGAAGACAAAGTTGTCTAGAATGTTTGGAATTGCTTGGTGCATAGAGAACAAATGAACAATTCACTTTTACATAAAGTTGAGAGAATAATAAACAAAACAAAAATTAACTAGGATTTGTTTAAACTAAATTGGAGAGTGTAGTGGACGCACTTTAGCAAGAGATTGAGATGGGCAATAGAGATGTGTGTTGGGAAACTAAAATCCCAAGTCAGAAAGCAATAATAAAAGCCTGATATCTAAAATTATAGTAGTAAAAATCAATAAAGGAGCCGTACTGATACGCTATCCTCTTCTGTTCTGTTCTTAAAGATACATCAAAAGATTTTCTTCAATTTGCGTTTTCTCATCTAAAAAAAAAAAAAAAAAGAAGATTTTCTTCAATTACACACACTGCCGCTCTATACTTCTTCTTCTTCTTCTCGAACCAAAAATTCTTTCTTAACTCTTTACTTTCTTTGAAGAGAGAATCTTTAGGTGAGACATATAAAAAGACAGTGAGAGTGTATAGTAACACAAAACAGAAGAACAAAAAAGATATGCAGAGTTTCAAGGCAGTTCCAGCTAACCCACAAATGTACTACCACTCCAACTTCTTTCTTCGGTACTTCTCTTTCTTTTTCTCTTCTTTCTATCTGTTTGTCTTCTGTGTTTGTGTTATGAGTTGGTGAATGGTTTTGTTTTAGAAAAATATTATATTTTGGGGTGCAAAGTTGTTTTGTAAAACAAGGTATCTCTGTTTCTTTGTGTGAAACAGGGGAGATGGAAGTGGGAGAGACGAGACACGTTTTTCGGATCTTGGAGAGCTTGAACAATCCGCTGCTGCTTTTCATCACGATGATGCTGTTGATTTAAGCCCAAGTATTCTCTTTTATATTTTATTATATAATATAATACTATATGTCATTTTTCTTTCCTTTTCTTTTTCTATGTTAATAATCTTTAACTGCTTAAAAATTCATTGTCTTGTAGACTCAATCTTCAATATAAAACCGGTTAGCGTTGCTGTTGTTCCTAATAGCCTACACTATGGAACCTTGAACACGGTATTTATTCCCACCCACCTCTCCAGAGGCTTACACTACATAAATTTGAATGTTCAATGAACTATGATTGTTACGTTTCAATGCCTATTTTGATGGGTGGCTTTTGTGTTTGTGTTGAATTGCTATGTATGGTTGTGTAGAGCATCGGGTGTGTGGACACTGGGCAGCAATTCGGTATTGGTGCTGCTTTGGGAAACGGACAGCATATTGAGAACTGGGGTGACTCTGCCATGGCTGCAGACACTAGCCAACAAACTGAAACTTCCACAGATGTTGACACCGATGATAAAAACCGAGTATGCTCTGGTTTTACCTTGTCTCTGTTATGGAATGGGTAATTTTTAGCTTATTGGTGGATCAGCTTAGGATTGAGCATTGTTGATTGCTTCTGTTTAGTTTGCATTGCTTTAGAATCATACTTCACTTTACATTGTAGAACTTTACTGTTGCCTTAACTTACACTATGAATCTATGATACTCATAATATCAAAAACTAAATTAACTAACAATCCTAGTCTGATGTTGATTCTGAGATTGGAATGCATGACTCTATTGCAAAATCAAGATTTTTTCCTTACAATAAGTGTTGTTGTGGGGGGGGGGGGGGGGGGGGGGGGCTGTGGGGATTTGAACCCAGGTTCTCTTCATTGGGAGAATTGAGCAATGACACTGAGCTGCAAGGCTCTTGGCATTGTGAAATATAGATTTCTACCTTGATGTAAGATTTGGAACTTTAATGTGGCTAGGATGCCGTTTGATGAATTGCAATTTACCTAATTACTTTAGCTTGCATAGTTTGTTGGGTGTATTTCTCTGACAGTGGATCTCAATTATGTTGTAGTTTCATGGAGTTCAGAATGGAGCACTTGTGGCTGTAGATTCCATGGAACAATCTAAGGGAAAATCTGGTGACCAAAAGGTTATTAACATGAAGTTTCTTCAATAGCTTGTGGTTACCTAATGCAGTTTTGTGTTTGAAGGTTCATAATTTTTTTTTCGTGGTCTCATTATCTTGCAGATACTCAGAAGGCTGGCTCAGAATAGGGAAGCTGCAAGGAAGAGCCGTTTGAGGAAGAAAGTAATACTCCTATGCTATTATTTGTTATAATTCTTCTATTTCATTGGTTTATGGGGGGTTGTTTGACTCTTCATATGTAATCATTTTTCAAGTCATATGTATTCCATTTTATTGTTCTCGATATTTTTAGCTCCATTGTTTATCAATTAATCTTATCTATAAGGCCTAGATGATCTTTGAAGTCTCAACCTTTGTTTGAGATTTTGGAAGCTCATGCATTGCTTTTGGTTGGTGCTCCAATTTTATTCTCCAAGGTGTTAATATCAATGGTAAAATTCATATATTGGTAGCTATGCTAGTATTCAATATCAGTTGGGAAGATTTTTCAATTTATTTTTGTAATTGATCAACAGCTATTAGATGTTTCAACTGTATCAGTCTTTAGTGAAATTGTAGAAGCACAGTGGTCATTTATGTTGGGTATTCCATAAATGCCCTGGAGATTGTTGCAGTATAAATCTGCAGGTTGGGTTTGAACTAAACACTGTTTTTGATCATGTTTTCAGTATACTTTTTGGAGGTTGTTTCAGCAATTGGCATTTAGCTCCTATTAGTGTTCTCCCATTATATTAGGTTACCTTTCAGTCAAAGTTTAATTTGACATGATGCTAGTTAGCTCCCTGAATTAAATTATGTACCAATCTGCTGTAGAGTAATATCTTAATTTAATGAATGAAACATATTTGGGTCATTTATAGGTTTTGGTTTTGGATAGGCATATGTCCAGCAGCTGGAGAATAGTCGACAAAGGCTAACACAACTTGAGCAAGAGCTCCACCGAGCACGCCAGCAGGTGCAAGTTAATTATTGTTTTCAATGGATTTTTTTTTTTTGGTGGGTTGGGGTTCTTTATTTTTCTTTATCATTGATATCTAAACTCTTTCCTTCCTGGGGTTAATACCATAATGCAGGGTTTCTTTATTGCACCTGGTATTTCTGGGGATCATAGTCATCCAATGGCTGGAAATGGTAAGGAATTTTGATACATGCATATTCATTTTGTCTGTATGCCATCTTAATGCCTTTTCTAGATCATTCTGCACCTGGTAGCAATTCATTATGATTTTTTCTCATTGAATTTAAGATAGAAAGGGTAAGAAAGGCTTTGCACCTTGACAATACAGATCCTTGGATGGTAAAAGTTGTAGATGGATGATTCTGATTGCCTGGTTTTTTCCTATTGATTGTCCTTCCAGCTGCCCTAGTATTTGATATGGACTATGCACGCTGGCTTGATGAACATCAAAAGCTGATCAATGATCTAAGATCAGCTGTGAATTCTCATATGGGTGATAATGATTTGCGCCTTCTTGTTGATGGCGTAATGGCGCATTATGATGAAATTTTCAGGCTGAAAAGCATTGGTGCAAGGTCTGATGTATTTCACATGCTTTCTGGCATGTGGAAGACACCTGCCGAGAGGTGTTTCATGTGGTTGGGAGGATTCCGTTCATCTGAACTTCTCAAGGTGATTTATTATAGGATAATTTTAGTTGCATATATTATTTTTCCTACATTGTCTGGATAGAAACTGTCATTCTCACTGATTTATATTAAATTTCATTTTTGTTTTTGGAAATTCAGATACTGGGGAACCACCTTGAACCTTTGACAGATCAACAGCTGATGGGCATATGTAATTTGCAGCAATCTTCCCAGCAGGCTGAAGATGCCTTATCACAAGGGATGGAGGCTTTGCAACAATCCCTTGTGGAGACACTTTCTTCAACCTCTTTGGGCCCTAATGGTTCTGGCGATGTTGCTGACTACATGGGACAAATGGCAATTGCAATGGGCAAGCTTGCGACGCTAGAAAATTTCCTTCACCAAGTAACAACCTTAACCTCACACATCGTGTATCAAATTATATGAAGAACTTATTCTGGTTGCTCTGTATGCGTGTGAGTGTGTTTAAAGGGAGGTTCATTCATGCTAGGACAATCAGAAGTTGTAACTATAACCACTGCTTTTTCTTTCTTGCTAGGCTGACCTTTTGAGGCAGCAAACACTGCAACAAATGCATCGAATTTTGACCACTCGTCAAGCTGCTCGTGCTCTTCTGGTTATCAGCGATTACATCTCACGTCTTCGGGCTCTGAGTTCATTATGGTTAGCACGCCCTAGGGACTGATATTTTACTCCAACAAATTCCTGGCTTAGGACTACAGTAATGCTTTTTACATAATTGATTGGCTATCTACCCTCTATTAGGAACTCTAGAAGCTATGGGACCATGAAGATGGAGAACAATTATGCGGAATGGTCCTAGAGAGTCTATTTCTGCTGCTGCTGTTCTGTTATGCCAATCATAGATAAGGTTCTGCTCTTGGCTTGTAAAATAGTGCCTGAGCGGTGGTTCCCTTAAATTTGTAATTCAGGAATGTCTTCCTAGGCATGGATGGGTAGTGATGACCACGGTACAATGTGATAATATTCTTCTAATATAAGCTGATGCTTGAAAGTTGAAAGCATTTAACCGTAGTTAATTACAGACCTTTTTTCAGTCTTTTCGGTTGTTTCCCAGTTCTGGGGTAATTTTATAAAATGAACAATAGCATCTCTTCGTAATTGACTTTTAGATTATTTGATGCAATTAAAAGACCTACATATATTGCCACCATTGAAAGTATGTTTCAGACCCAATGCAACATACTAAGGAACTTTATCGTGCTAAGTTAGTGAGAATTTGCGTTAGATACTGCGCAGCAATGCATAAATCATCACCGAAAGTATGTATTAGACCTAATGCAGCGTAATAAAGTTCTGTCATGCTAATATCAGTGGGAGTTTGCTTTACATTCCATTTTATTTGCATGTTTTAAGAGTTTTGAGTAATAAGGTAAAATTGTCTTTTTGACTAGTATATATGGCGGCACTGCCACTATAGGCGGCCAAATTTTTAGTTAATCTAATTGCTAATAAACATTTCTTTCAATTGCCATATTATATGCTGTCTTAAGGACAAGCATCTTGATCATTGACTGTTGCAGCAGTTGACATCTCAGTATACTGTATGTATACAATCATTACTGAACTGTATTTTCAGATCCTATGTAGCTATGTAGCTTTGTGCAATCCATCCTATCGTTATGGCTTGCATATCACTTCAATACAGAGGAAGATTTCTGGGTTCTTCGACTTCTGAAGAGGCATTTGTATATTCATGAGAAATGGTTCTCCACCCGCTTGTATATTCTTCTCTCATTATTCATTCTTCCTGCTGACCATGATAAATACATTAGTCACTAGGATTAGGAATCAAAATTGCTTTTCTAGTTGTTGAACAAAGGAAAGCACATACCTAGATTATAATATCTTCTGGATTTGACTACCTGGGGGATGAAAACTCCTGTTCCATTTCCATTCCTCCACAAGCTTGCAAGCCACGCCGGTACTGAATTAGTATTCTCATCCTCCCACCAATTAAAATAGCTACCACTTTGTAAACCAGTGATACAGCGAGCCTTAAAGCTGTTTGAGCTTCGCTTGGCAGCACCAAAAGACTTGGGTTTATTTTCAGGAAGTTCTTCATCATCGTCTGCTGTCAAAAGCAAAATCTGCCTCCTAATATCAGCATATAGATCATCTTCATGACCATCCTTGACACCTTTGAATTCAAGACTGGAATCTATGTTCATCTCCATGTCGGGTTGGACACCAATCTAACTTGTGTACTGGAAACTTGGGGGGTTTCAGATGAATTTGTTGAATGGGGTAGGAAATGGTTTGGTTTTATATTATATAGAGGGATGAAACGGGAAAAAAAAAGGTACTTTGTTTGAGGTCAAAGTTATAGGTTCAGGGAAGCTGGATTGGTTAAATGTTTCCAAATGGATCCAAGTCCAAAGAATATGTTAATATTTGTAGGTTAGTTCATGTACATTTCTTAAATAGGTCTTTAGTATATACGTCAAGCCTAATTCTAACCAATCCAAATGAATTAAGCAAGAGATTAAAAATTACTTAACATCATTGTCAACCTATCCAGTGGACGTGGTCATACCGGCTTGAGTAATCACAATTAGTAGACTTTAATTCGTGTATTAGGCAAAACATCAGTTTAGAGTATCAATTTGCTAATAGTCCACAAGAGTAGATAACTTAAGAGTTGAAACTTGAAAGGTCTGATCTCTGCCGATATTATTGTTTTTCCAAATTCTGGATCATGCTAAACCAAAAAAGAATTTATGGGCCACCAATTGGCAACTACCTTACGAATTCTGATGATGATGATTATTATTATTATTATTATTATTATTTTGTGCAATTATTGCTGAAGAACAATTAAAATTAAGAGCATCATCAGAAAGCTTAATAAAATGAAAAGGTGCCAAGATTTGGGTCCTCAAAATTACCAACGAAGCTGCCAAAATAATTAGCAAACAAATAAAACAAAAGTACACCATAAATTGACCATTGGATGTAGATTTTGAATTGTGAAATGTCCTTTTCCTTTGGTTTCCTGTTTTGTTATTGAAGGACCGTTTAAGATTTGAAACCCCACTTTGTTGTTAGTTTTGGACCGTATCCAGGATGTTTCTGTTGCTAAAATTGTCAAGGCCATATTTCTATTGTTAGACCTTTTTTTTCACCCTTACAATAAGGAGAAAATTATAACTTAGGTTTGAACCGAACTGGACAATATTATTGAGTGATAAGGTTCTTGAGTCTTGATATTGACATACTTTTTTAACTACTAATAACAAAATTCTTTGTGTGAGGGCTAATTAGTGTGAAGACAAAATTCTGTGTGAGAGCTAATTATTGTTTCACACTCTTAAATGCGAAATGTTTCACACGTTATCAACACCTTCACACTAGGTGTTCATATTTTACACATGATGTAAATATGTGTGGATACTGTGAGATGTGAAACCATCAAATCTCTTAAGTAAGAGAGAGAAAGCAAGAGATAGATGTTAGTTTTGGACTCTAATCCTCAATTTGAGATTGTAGAATGTTCCTAGTATTAGAGATGAGAACTAATAAGAAACTCAGGGTACTAACTCCCTTGAAATTTATAATTTTGTTTATATATATATATATATATACTCTTCATATCTGACCCAAAGATTGAAAATCACACCCCCCCTCCAAATTGAAAATTGGCTCAAAAAAATCCAAAATTATGTTGTCAATTAGCTCACGTGTGGTTGGTAACCAACTAACCCCCTTATTAAAATAAAAAATAAAAAATAAAAAATAAAAAATAAAAATCCCCTTTTTTCCTATCAAAACAAAGACAAATATCTTAACAAAAAGGGGGGAAAAAAAAAATCTTTACTTCTAAAAATTGCAAAATGACTTAGGTGTTATGACAATTCAGCTGTTTAAATATTTGGGATTAAAGTAAAATTTTGTGAACTTGAAATTTCAGTTTATCCAACTCAAGGAATCTTTTTTTGTCATCATCAAGATGACTTTACAATTCAGATTATGGATAAGATATTTTCTGGACTGTAATAAACTTTCTTGGTATAGATTTGAGTTCTCAATATGGTTTTGAAACCGGACCATTCAATGAACCGGAAAAAAGAGAGGTTAAAGGTTTTTGAGGTCAGATTAAGGTTCAACTGAGGTCAAGCCGTGATATGTCATTTAATTTTTTAATATATTTGATACTTAAATTGGTTTATATTTATTAATTTTTCATTCCTAACCAACAAAATGCGTGTGGCCTAGTGGTTTGCATGTTGGACATGTTATTTCACTTGTTGAAAATGGAACTTCATGAGCATATTGTAGTATGTAGTGTAAAGAAGATAAAGGAAATGCTAATGGATGTCTTTAAGGCAATGGTTAACAATCCATTTAAAGAAATTTTTTATGTGAAAAGAAGAAAAAATAATTAATGTTTTGACAATTTTTTTCTATTTTCCATAAAAGTGGTGTCATAACTTTCTTAAAATGAATTGTTAACGATGGACAAAACTTAAGTACGATACCTTAAGTGTTGTTCCTTAAATTTCTTTCTTAAGATTCAGCCATATGGCTATTTAGCTAAAAAATACATTTTTATCTTGTAAGAAAAAATCCACATGTAAAAATCTTAAAAGGAGAACCTAAGGAACAGCACCTAAGTACTATACTTAAGTCTTGTTCTGTTAACCATTGCCCTAAGGGCACCCATTAGCATGACCCAAAAGATAAAATAAATAAATAGCTTGTTAATTTGATATAGAGTAGTTGCACTTGTACTTACTCTTCCACTTTCTACTATAATTATGACAAGTATTTTCAAATAGGAATATTGTTACTTGAGTCATGTTGCTCAGAAGATTAGAAATTGACATTTAAATAATTTCTCTCTTCTTTTGAAAATAAACAAAGAGTCATGTTGCTCAGATTCACGGATTTGCAGGGGGTCTCAAGCCCTACTTAGTTTCCTAATAATGACAAAGGCTTCTGAAACTAAAAAAACTAGGTTTTACAATTTTAAAAAAAAAAAAGAAAAAGAAAAAAAAAAGAAGAGAGGAGATCATATCCTAACAAACTCTTTGATTTTATGTCTTTTACTTTGTTAATATTAGCCAAAGATGTTGTTGCTGAATTGGCACTTTCCCCATGCACAAAGTGTTTGAGGGTTTAAGGGGAAAAGGTTGGAGTGGTGGGGTTAACAGAATATTGTAATTATCTCTAAAAAAATACTTTGTTAATATTAAATAAATGTTAGTTTTATTTTTTTATGTTTTTAACTTTTAATTATAGTATATTTGTTATTTTTGAGTGGTTAAAATTTTGTATTCATGTTTTGGCCTCCTAAACAGAAAATTCCTGATACCATCCCTACTAGTTGCTAAGATTGTTAAGATTATATTTTAATTGCTAGACATATTCTTTTTAAGCCACTTAATACCACAACTCTACATTCCAGCGATGCAAAGAGAGGTATAGCAAATGAATCAAATAATTTCTTCATTATTCTTTGCATTTAAATCCATCTTGGCCCTGTGTTAGACATTTTCATTTTACTGACAAAGAGTATAAAAAGGGAGATTACATATTAAATTTAAGAGCACTCACATGAGTGAGTTTAAAATAGAAAAAGTGGTCATATATAAACAATTTGGCCTAAAAAGTATCCACATTAGCGGGTGTAAAGATGTGTATATATACAATCTTGCTACAATAACAGTACATATATCCACAATTACTGTTCATTTGATAGGGACAGAACCAGGATTTGAACTGGGGGGGGGTAGACTCAACTCTCATCTCCTTCTTCTTCTTTTACTCTCTTAGTCAAACGTAGCTCCTTCTCCTTCTTTTCTCAACCTTCCAACCCCAATTCCTATCCATCGTTTCCCCCAATCCTTCATTCCACCTGGCGATCCTTCAACAACTTTTGATCCACCCCCACTGTTAGACCATTGTGTCATTGGCACAGGGAGGGGGAGAGAGAGAGTTCTGATTAAGGGCCACCACCACCATTAGGCCTCCTACCAAAATCCCTACCACTATCAAACAACTAGTAAGAACTACTTTTGTTTCTACTTTTTTTATAAAAATAAAAAATAAAAAATAAATCGAAAATATGATTTAGGTTTTGGTATTGTGGTCTGATTGGAATTGATTTAGGAATTTAAATTATTTTGGTTTACTATACATGTGTTACACCTTCTATAATAAACTTTTAGAGTATGACTCGCAAATTATTTAGATAATTCACTATAGATTAAATTATATTGGGAAAAATGCTAAGAAAGTCCCTAAATTTTGGCATAGTGGCTATTACACTCCCTTAAACTTTTATATTGATTGATTTGCTCATTGACCTACACACGTGCAAAATAGAGCCATCTGTCAATGTGCCCATTAAGATACTAATGGAACTCACATGCAATTCATTTAAATAAAACAAACAATGTCCAAAGACTCCAAACCGATTAAGAGGAAGAGAAGAAAAAAATTCAATACTGGTTGCGGACTAATGAAAAATGATACCGACAGTGAACCCATGAACAACAATTCCCGCGGTGGTCTCAAAAGCCAAACCAAAGCTTCTCTTAGCAACTTCTCTCTTTAAACCCACAATCAACCACTCTCTCAAACTCATTGATCAGTCACTATGGCAGACTCAAGATCGCCACCACCACTTCGGGGGGTGGCTTTTAATTAAGACCTAACCATCTCACTCATGGTCGACAATGGTGGCTTAAGCAAATTATTTTAGGGGGTCAACTTTGACAACTTATTGGTCTTTGTAATTTTTTTAACTTTATTATTTCTATCATGTCTGTAGCATTAAACTATAGAATTCAACACAACAATTCAATCAAAAATAATTTGTCTTAACTCCATATTCTCCATGACCCACCACAACCATTGCCTCATATAGTGTAATAAATAAAGAGTAAATTGGTGCCCACTAAGTGGCCCACGCCCCACTTATAAATAACAAATTATAAGCAATTAAGTAGTTTAAAAATATCCCATCAAAAAAAAAAGTTTAAAATATGTTTACCTTTCTCAAAAAAAAAATTTTTTATTATTAAGCTAAATAGTAAACTTAATGGCTTTTTTATAGACTTATATAGCATTTTAAAATAAAATTCCAACTAAAATTAGATTTTTTTAAAAGAAAAACTCAAATCTGGTTTATTTGGGGTTCAATATTGGAAAAGTAGGAATCTTTCAAGCATGTTCTTCTCCCTCTCATGAACGTGTATTTCTAATCTGACTTCTCTAGTGTCAATATTTTCCTTTCTCATCTAATTTCAAATCTCATTTTTAGCTTCTTTTTACTCCTCAGCAAGGTTTGGACCAGACCGAGAGGTCGGATCGTGAAAACCAAGAACCGGATTGAAATCTGGTTTTTCAAGCATAGAAAACCAAGCATATGTGGCAATACCATGAACTCCTAAAACTGGGGTTGGACCGCATGAAGTGGTGGCAAGAATCGTGAGGTCCAACCCCTTAGCAATTTTTTTTTTTAATAAAAATACTTAACATAATTTTATTCTACTTAATTAAATTACCCATCTCTTACAAGGAATAAAAAAAATTATAATTAAAATCCTTCAAAGATATTCAACTTTACTTCAAAAATTAATCATAAATTTTAATATTTTCATGGTTATTATTTTATTTATTAATTTCTTATTTAATTATTAATGTATACTTGAAAATCATTAAATA
>NW_027069676.1:0-31202 GCF_002906115.3 Quercus suber | reverse complement strand
ATAATGTATGAGGATAGATCAGTGAACTCGAGACTGGATTGTCTTCTAACGATGACCCAGAGGAGGCTGGGGATGATACTGACATTTCTGCTCCTCAGGAAGTTAGGGCTTTTTCTGCTCTCAGAGAGGAGTGTGGCTTAGATGCTGAAACCTTCTCCAGATTTAGCTAAAGGTTTCAATTTCTTGATAAGGTTAGAGTTCATCTTCCTACATTAGAGGAACGAGCTTGCCATTTTTCACTCGGGGAGTGTGCTTCTACGAGGCTGCTTTCCTGAGTAGGCTTAGATTCCTAGTCCACTCCTTTATTATGGAGCTTCTAAACCGCTTTGGAATTGCTCTAGGGCAACTTATGCCTAACTCCTAGAGGATAGTGTTCAACTGTATGGAGATATGGTTGGCCGCTACTGACAGGACATGATAAAGGTGGACGAGCTTGTCTATTTGTACCATTTGAAAGAATCTAAAGAGTATGGGTACTATGAGCTAGTACCTTGGGTCAGGGAAGCTAGGATCATCAGGGACTTGCCCTCATCGTTCCGTTATTGGAAGTCCCGATTCTTTTTGTTTCTGGGATGAGTTTGAGACCCTTTCTGGCGAAGTTTGGGGAGACTTCCCCAAGTTGCTCCGTTAGTGGAAAACCCTGAGTCTAGGTGCACCGTCTTTCTGCCAGTACTTGATCAATCTTATTAATCTGTTTCTTCTAGCTCACATTTTGTTACTTACTAACTTCCTTGCATGTTTTCTTGTGCACAGTTAAGAGACGACCAAAGCCTAAGAGCAGGACAAGTAGCGCGTTGAAGCGGCCATTGAGTACGTGAGGATGATCGAGGATTTTGACAATCTGCTTCGCAGACTCTTGCTTTTCACTGCTTTGGCCCAAAGCCTTCTGCTTTTGTCCTGCGAAATATAGAGATTGAGCAAAAAAAAAAGAGTAAATGTTAAGCTCATCTATGTTGCTCCTTTGCTCTTCTTTCCCTTATATTATTATTTTTTACAAGTATTTTCTTCTTCGCAGGAATGATGACGAAGTTCAATCAGGGAATGTACGCCTGAATGAGGCTAAGAAGAATGAGCCCTTTTCAAATCTTGGGCCAAAGCTGTGTAGGTGATGGATAAAGGGGCCTCTGTCACTCTAGCTACCTTAGCTACTCCCAGGACTGAGGTGACGAGAATAGCCTCTTCGTCTACTTTCGTTGAAGAAATCATTCCCCAACGGAAGAAGCAACGCACTGGTGATAAGAGGAAGGATAAGGCTAACTCTCATCTGTCTAGCGTTTGGGACGATGCTGGGTAGCGCAAGCAAGGGTGCAAGAGACTTTTACTATCGAGGAAATAAAGGTATTCTCAAGCACGTCTCCCAATGAGATTGTGAGTTGTCATCTTCACAGGCTCATCTAGGTAGTGTATCTGCGTTAATTTTTTTTTTTTTTTTTTTTTTTTTTTTTTTTTTTTTTTTTTTGAGATATGGTTCCTTCTTTCAGGTGTTGGGGGAGGCCTTCACATTACCTCGGAGTATCTTACTCAGGAGACTAAGGTTGAGTATGCGGTGTCTAGGGTGGCGGCCTTAGAGGCGGAGAACTCGAAGTTGAAGAAAGATTTGATCATTGCCATGGACGAGGCCAACACCCTGAAGGAGAAGGCCAAGACCTTGAGTTACGACCTCAAAGCCGAACAGCAGCTAACTCTGGAAAAGGACAAACAACTTTTGGTTGCCAAGGAGAAACTTAAAACCATTGCTACTAAGGCTGTTGAGGCTTTCCAGCAGACTGAAGAGTACAACATGGTGTTCTTCAGTTGGTATTTTAAAGGTTTTGAGCTCCTTCATTGGTATCTGGTCAAACATCCTTCTGGAGTAGACCTCGAGAATCTCGACATGGAAGCGGTCGATCAGGAGATGGCAGCAGACGAGGCTTTCCAATCCACTGCTCTTGCTAAAGCTGCTTCTGAGGATACCCCTATGTCTCCTCCAGATGGTGATAATGCTGCTGTTGCTTGACCTTGCCTTATGTTCATTTGTTTTTCTTTTCTTTTTTATATATTTGTTGCCTAGTGTGTTTTGGGCTTTTAAATTCTACTTTCAGAACAATATTTCTAACTTAAGAACAATGTTATTAGCTTAGTGTTTATGGACCTTTAATTCTAATTTGAAAACAATGGTAACTGCCTGTTGTTTTTTGGGCTTTTAATTATATTTGTGATTGCATACTTACTTCCTTGTACTCCTATTTTTGTGTGATTCCTGTTTGCCTCGTTCCTTTAGTTACTCTTTCAATGTCAGTACCTTGTACTTAGCCAAATTTTCTGTTGTGACCTTTAAGGGATTTTGTCATTCTTTGCATACATCAGCACTTTATTTCCATCTAAGCAGATTTTGACACTTAGCTAATTTCCTGCGACCCAAACCCCTTTTAGGGATTTTGTTATTTGTTAGCCTCGTCAGTAACTTACATCCGTCTAGGCGGAATCTTGTTACTTAGCCGTTTTTCTCTTTATGACTTACATCCTTTTAAGGGATTTTGTTATTCTTTGGCTTTGTTAATCACTTACATCCGTCTAAGCGGAATCTTGTTACTTAGCCAATTATTTGTCTTTTAAGTTGCTGGGTTTATTAGTACTGAGTCGTTGGCTGAATAGTTCTTTTATTGCTTTTGAAAATGAATACAATTTCCTATTACATTTCTTGGTGGTACATCTTCAAGCGCTCAATATTCCATGGTCGTGGAAGCCTTCGCCCGTCCAAGGTCTCCAGGTGATAACTGCCTTGTCTGGAATAATGGACGACCCGATAGGGTCCTTCTCAGGTTGGGCCAAGTTTCCCTTGGGCTGGGTCTTTGGTTGCCGGGGTGACCTTGCGTAGGACGAGGTCCTCTATGTCAAGTAGTCTAAGCCTCATCTCTTGTTGTAGTAGTCAGCCATCTTCTACTGGTACTTCGTCATCTTGTTAAAGGCTCCGTCTCTGACCTTGTCCAAGTAGTCCAGGTTGACCTTTAGTTGATTGTCGTCGCTCTCTTTGTGAAACATCTCTTGTCTGATGCAGGTTATTCCCACCTCGACTAGGATTACTACTTTGGTGCCGTAAGTGAGCCTGAAAGGGGTTTCTCCTGTTGGGGTTCTTGCTATAGTTTTGTAAGCCTACAAGACATTGGGCAATTCCTTGGGCCAGACTCCCTTAACATCGTCCAACTTAGCTTTGATGATCTTGAGTAATGTTCGATTAGTCACCTCAATTTGTCCGTTTTCTTGTGGATGTCCTGGGGATGAGAAATGGTTCTTGATTCCTAGCCCTAAGCAAAAATCCTTGAAGCCTTGATTGTCGAATTGCTGCCCGTTATCTAATATGATCGTTTATGGAATCTCGAACCTGTAAATTATGTTCTTCCATTCAAAGCTATAGATTTTTGCTTTAGTGATGGTTGATCATGCCATCGCTTCAACCCTTTTTGTAAAGTAATCAATAGCACCTAGCAAAAACTTTACCTGTCCCTTACCTTGTGGCAGAGGATCGACGATGTCAATTCCCCACTGTGCAAATGGCCAAGGGGAGGCTATCATCGTTAGTCTCTTGGCTGGAAGGCGTTGGACATTCCCAAACCTCTAGCACTTGTCGCACTTCTTGACAAGCTCCCTTGCGTCTACCTACATAGTAGGCCAAAAATAACCTGTTCGGATAACTTTGCTTACCAAAGATTTAGGGCCTACATGGTCTCCACAAACCCCTTCATGGATCTCTTTCAAAATATACTTGGCTTCCTCTTCGTTGATGCATTTCAAGTAAGGCATGGAAAGCCTTTCTTGTACAGGGTATCATTTAGGATTGTGAATCTGGCTACTCTCTTCCTGACCTTCCTAGCTTTCTCAGCATCTTTTAGGAGGTGTCTATCTTGGAGGAAGGACATGATTGGGCTCATCCAATTATTTGTACTTTGGATTGCAAATGTAGAGACTTCTTCAATGCTAGGATGTTTCTGTACTTCTATCTTTAAGTCCATGCTCGTTAGTCTTTCTTCCGACGAGGCTAGCTTCATGATTTCAGCTGCTATCATGTTCTGGCTTCTTGGGATTTGCACGAATTCCACCTTGCCAAACTCTTGTGTTAAGTGTTTCGTTAGCCTGAGGTATTTTCGCATTCTCTCCTCCTTTGCTTCATATTCCTCCTTTATCTGCCCTATTACTAGCTTAGAA
This sequence comes from Quercus suber, assembly GCF_002906115.3. Taxonomy (NCBI): domain Eukaryota; kingdom Viridiplantae; phylum Streptophyta; class Magnoliopsida; order Fagales; family Fagaceae; genus Quercus; species Quercus suber. The sequence goes on along the minus strand of NW_027069676.1, from coordinate 27,020 downwards.
TCACTCTAGAAGAGCAAGTTTTTTGCTCCTAGTGCTTTTTCGACCCTTAGCCCTGTCAATATTCCTTCGTACTTAGCTTCATTATTGATGGCTGGCAATTTTAACTAGACTCCATATTTAAGCATTTCTTCATCTGAGGTGATGATGACAACCCCTACTCCTCCCCTCTTTTGGGCTGACGAACCATCGATCTGTATTGTCCACCATTTTGCTTCATCGATGGGGCTGTCCTCGTCTGGAAGAGTGAACTTAGTGATAAAGTTCGCCAAAACCTGCACCTTAGTGGTATTCTCCCTGCTGCCTAGGGCTTGTTCATGGACTTCTTGATGGGTTGGTCCGTCATTACCAAGATAGGGTTCACCTGAAAATAAGTTCGTAGCTTACGCGAAGCTACTATCAATGTGAACGCAATCTTCTCAATCCTTGGGTACTTGGCTTCTACCCCTTGGAAAGCTTGACTGACGTAGTAAACTGGGAGCTGTTTCCTATCCTTTTCTCGAATTAAGGCTGCGTTCACGGCTGTGGTTGATACTGCCAGATATAGATATAGTTTTTCCCCTTCTTTGGATGGACTTAGAAAGGGTGGATTGTTCAAGTAACGATTGAGTTCTTAAAATGCCGCCTCACATTTGTCGAGCTAGGCAAAGGCTTGCTTCAACGTCTTGAAGAAGGGTAAACATTTTTCCATCGCTTTAGAGACAAACTTGTTGAATGTTGCTATCCTTCTTGTGAGCTTCTGGACTATTTTGACGGTCTTTGGCAACGTCATGTCGAGTATGGCTCGCACTTTCTCTGGATTTGCCTTTATTCCCCTTTGGGACACTATGAACCCTAAGAACTTCCGTGAGGCTACTCCAAAGGCACACTTACTGGGGTTTAATTTCATCTGGTACTGTTTAAGTGTGGCAAATGTTTCATTGACGTCGTCTAGATGAGCAAGCTCTTATTTACTCTTGATGAGCATGTCATCCACATATACCTCCAAATTTCTCCCGATCTGCTTGCTAAATATTTTATTTACTAACCTCTAGTAGGTCGCTTTTGTATTTTTCAATCTGAGGGGCATTACTTTATAACAATAGAGTCTTTGGCTTGTGATGAAGGCAATTTTCTCCTGGTCTTCTTCTGCCATTTTTGTTTGATTGTATCCTGAGAATGCATTCATGAACGTCAGTAGTTTATGCTCTATTATGGAATCCACTAGTTGGTCTATCCTTGGCAGAGGGAAACTATCTTTTGGGCAGGCTTTGTTCAGATTCGTGAAGTCCACACACATTCTCCATTTCCTATTCACTTTCATCACTAGGACGACATTAGCGAGCCAATCTGGGTAGTAAACTTCTCGAATAAATCCTGCTGATAACAGCTTGTTAACTTCGTCCGTGATTGCTTGATTTCGTTTAGGAGCAAAAACCCTTCGTCTCTGCTGGACTGGCTTCTTCTTGGGTCCACATTTAGCCTGTGTTGGATAACCTTCGTGGATACACCTGGCATGTCCTTGTGACTCCATGCGAAGACGTCTAGATTCTCTTTAAGAAACTATACGAGTCTCGTCCTCATCTCGAGACTCAATGTCATCTCTATTCTGGTCATTTTTGCTGTTTCTCCTTTAATCAACTCCATTGTCTCCAGGGCTTCTACTTTATCCTCTTCCTTCTCCTAGATCATCCATGTATGGTTTTCTTTGACTGTTAGGATGGCCTGGTAGCATTCCTGGCTAGTACTTGATCTCCTTTTACCTCACCTACACCATTCTCTGTTGGAAACTTTACCTTCAAGCAATAGGTAGACATGGCTGCTTTCCAACGGTTGAGCGTGAGTTTCCTACTGATCACATTGTAAGATGAAAGACAGTATACTATCAAGAAGTCCAATTGATGAGTTAGCTACCTCTGGTGAGTCCCCACTGTAACCGTCAGTGTCACTATGCCCTTCGGGTACACCCTGTCTCCACTAAAGCTGACAAGCGAGAAGTTGAATAGGCGTCTTCTTGGATCTAGCTTCAATTGCTAAAAAGCGGAGAGGTAGATGATGTCTGCAGAGCTACTATTATCCATAAGGATTCTTTTGGTGTTGAATCCTTCTATTGTGAGCATTATGACTAGGGGGTCGTCATGAGGCTGTTTCACTCCTCTAGCATCCTCTTCTGTAAAAAACATGTCACGGTCTGTCCGTCTTTGCTTAATAGGGGGCATTCTGTGGACACTGTTCACCTACCTCGGCATGCTTTCCTAAGGGATCTAAACGACCCATCTGTGATCATCTTTATCTCCCCGATTATGCTAGGCGGGCACTAGGACGTGTAATCCTCATCCCTAGGTGGAGATTTGCGCTGGTTTTTGCTGTTACCTACCTACTAGATTCCCCCTTTTTCACATACTTTTACAATTTCCCTTTCCGTATAAGCTCCTCTATCTGCTCCTTTAGGTCCCTGCAATCCTCTGTGTAGTGGCCATGATCCTTGTGGAATCGGCAGTACTTCTTTTTGTCACGTACATTGAGCGATGAATGTAATGGCCTTGGCCATTTGAGGTAGTGCTCATCCTTAATCTGCACCAAAATTTTGTCAACAGGCATAAATAAAGGAGTGAATTTTGCCGTTCGAGGAGTTTTTTTATCCTTCCTTTTACTCCTGTCACTAATCTGATGATCTAGACATTCCCTTTTTCATCCTCTATGATCGTCCTCCTTTCTTCCCTTGTCTCTGAACCTTTCCACGTCCTTTATGGTGGCTAAAGCATCTTTAGCGTTCATGTACTTCTATGCCTTCAAGAGCATCTCTGCCATCATTTTAGGAGGATTCTTCATGAGGGAAACCACGAACTGTGTAGACTTCAATCCCGCCTTAAAGGTCGTCAACTACACCTTGTCGTTAACTTCGTCCACCTCTAGAGTCTCCTGAGTAAAGTGTTTCATGTATGACCTCAGCGTTTCTTTCTCCTCTTGTCTAATGGTGAGTAAGTGGTCTGCTGGCCTCTTCGGGCGTTGTCCCCTAACGAAGTGGCACAAAAAGGCGTTGCTCAATTACTCGAAGCTGTTGATGGATGATGTTGGTAACTTTGTGAACCACTCCCTTGCAGTCCCTTTGAGAGTGGTAAGGAAAGTACGACACAGTATTTCATCAGGAGGTTGTTAAAGGCCTAGTGTCGTCTTGAAGGTGTTGAAGTGGTCCTAAGGGTCCTCGAGTCTGTCAAACAGCTTAAGCTGAGGCAAGCGAAATTTCGACGTCATAGGGCATTCCAAGACTACCGTGGTGAAGGGTGAATCTGTTGCCCTAACCATTCTATCCAGGCTTTAGTCTGTTTTTCCCCTAATGGCATTCCTCAGCTCATCCATCTCTTTTCTCATCTCCCAGAGAAGATCTAAGTTTTGTTCATCTGGAGTAGTCGGCCCTTAACAATTGCTCCTTCTATGGCTATCTCCCTCATCCTCTTGATTGGTTCTAGGCCGGTTCTCCTCTTGTTGAAGCTGTAGCCTCATTTCCTAATTCTATCTAGTGAGCTCTTTAACATTAGCCGTAAGAGCATGGACTTGCAGAGCTAATGCTGCAGAATCTTGGTTAGACTCCATATGAATGTAGAAGTTAATTGGAAACTACGCTTTTAAACCTAAGCATGAAAATGTCATCCCTACATACGACGCCAAACTGATGAGGTGCAAATCGTCAGTCTTTGTAAGTGTGTCTAGATGGAGTTGAACCCTCATCTATGGCTCTGCAAATATGGTAAGATGGCTCCCTTGGGGTGGTCACCAGTGTGGTGCCTGCCACAACACCTCTGATGCCAAAGTCAATATAAGGAAGCTTTTAGAGAATAACACAGAATATCAGAGTAACTATGAGTGATTTTAGGTGTGTCTATGTACCTTGTGTTGGTGCTTGTGAGGGCTTTATATGTGTTTCCACAGACCTTAGCTGTTGTGACTATTATTGTGGTTTTAATGCCTCTTTTGGTAACGTTTCATGCTTAGTAATGTCGACCTTGATGGGCTTCCAACGGTCTACACAGTTGGTTTTATAACCGTTCGAGGTGTCATTAACTGCATTGAAAAGCTTCCCTAACTTCATCAGTGATGTGGATATACTGACGGAGATATTTGGTTTTCTCGTCTGTGAGGGAGAGCTCATCGATCCTATCATTTTTCTTTATTTGTCTTTCCATTATTGGATTAGAATTTAGGGCTTATTTGGTTTTCATTTTTTGTAATGATTTTAGAATAAAACTATGGCATAACATTTTCACAACAATTTTATATCAAATTCTAGGTAGCAAGCTTTAATGGTAGATTAAAAAAAAAAAAGTGATGTCAGCAGTGAACTCTTATGAAAACTAATAAAAACTTTTCATTTAAGTTTATTAAAAAATTGTTGTGAAAAAGTTGTGCTAAAAGTACTACTCATGATTTTAATTCTTTTAATAAACAATCAATTATCCCATATGATTTTTTTATTTTATTTGTCTGTTTATAATAAAGTATTACTATTTTTATTTTATATTACTCTTAAATTAAACAAATTTGCAATAAAAATGGATTTAATTAATTTTTAAGAATTCAAATCAAATGGGCCGTTAGGGTTTTTTGTACAAAGGTGGGCCTTTTTTATTAGGATCTAACCTAATTGATAATTTAAGTTAGCAAATGTTTGATGAAGAATTGGTGGCCTAACTAGAGAGTTAAGGCCTCTTGGAGCCTAGACTTAATTAGGTTTAGGGGTAATTGCAAAAAATTCACTAGTAGTTTGATCCGAAATCACTTTGCCTACTCATGGTTTAAAAAATCTCACTTTATCCATATGAGGTAAGCTCAGTTCGACTCTTGTAACCCAACTCTGTTAAAAGTGGGAGCAAATTTGTATTTTTGCCTCCTTCTATATCTCTCTCCTCTCAAAAACAAAAACAACATACAAAAACAAGATTTTTTTTTAAAAAAAAAATGTCATTTGTAAAAATGGTAGAAATGTGATAAAGAACTTCAAGAACACAAAATTGCAAATGTAACTTGAAAAATAAATAAATATACCAAATAAACACAAACTTTCTACCCTTTCTGTGACTCAGGTCTCTTCTCTTCTCTCTCTCTCTCTCTCTCTCTCTCTCTCTCTCTCTCAAAATTGCAAATGTAACTTGAAAAATAAATAAATAAACCAAACAAACACAAACTTTCTACCCTTTCTATGACTCAGGTCTCTTCTCTTCTCTTCTCTCTCTCTCTCTCTCTCTCAAACTCCATACCCAAATATCTCACTCTATCTCTTTCTTTGCTCAAACCCTAGTTCAGTATTGGTTGTGAGTATGTGTAGGTTAATGGAACATAACAAGTGATTGAACCCAAAGCAAAACCCACTATCAAAATCCCAAATCTTCTCTTTAACAATTTGAACATAGATTTAACACACTATCCAAATCATTTCCCTTATACCCGAAAGTAACTTCATAATTTACAGTAAACAACACCATAAACCTAGAAAAAATTACTGGGAAATAACAATGCACGAGTATTTAACCTTGAGTTGGGAAAGGAGTCTCATGCAGGTATAGAAATTGTTCTTTGAACTTGGCTTTGAAGAGCTCGAATAGCTGAGAGGCCCCTGCTAGCTTGGAATCCAAAACTCTGTTTATCTTCCCCTTTGCTTTGAATCCAAATTCCAAGAAGAACTAGTTCCACAAACAAAGTTAAAAGAACCTAGGCTTTCTCTACCCAATTCACTTTTAGACAGAGCACACACCATTTACATGAACACAAAATCTAGAACCCACCTGCATTTGAATCCCTCCTAAAACCAAACCCAAAAGCTAGAACCCACTTGCAACAATACACTCATCCAAAGCCCCAGAAACCCCAAAACCAAATCATAACATACCCATAAATCCACAAACAACCATAATCAAACCCAATATTTTGTAATCCCAAATCAAAATCATCAAATTCCTTTCCCTAGAAGAAAACCTAATGTCTAAATCAACCAAGAGAAAACCAATCATAAAACTGAACAAAGAAGGCAACTTTTGGCCACAAAAAAAGAAATCAAAGGGAGAAAGAGAAACATCAGCCACTGTCCTCCTCGTCCATAACCTCACACCACTGTTCATGTTTTGCTCTCACTTACAATTATGGTCTAGTTATGGTCTCCAGTCTAGATTTAAGGTGGCAATTAGGCGGGTCATAAATGGATTTGATGATTAAGTATTGAAGAGAACCGGACATCTCTTGCTATTTTAAATATACACTAGTAGGTGATTGTAAGTCACGTTTTATTTAATTAGTGAGTGTGATATGACAATTTTTCATTAAACAAAAGGAAATTCAATTAAAAAAATACTAGAGGTAAGCTAAACTTGTAAGGTTCTTGTTTGTGTCACACTTAAGTTTGAAATGCCAAGAAATTCTTTAAACTTTTTTACCAAATGAAAATTTTTTTATCTTGTTTTTCTCTGCTTTTGAATTATTATTATTATTTTTTTAGGAGAGGGACATAAAAGGAGAGCAAAAATATATGTTTGCCCAATTTTTAACAGAGATGAGTAACAGGAGACAAATAGAGTTTACATTAAGAAGATAAAGTAATATTTTTTAAACCACGAGTAAGCAAATTGATTTGAAACCAAACCATACATGAGTTTACTGCAATTACCCCTTAGGATTTTTAACAAGTTGGACTTAATTTTTATCTTTTCAACAAAAAAAAAAAATTATAATTATAATTATTTAGGAATAGAATTTGGCAAGATTGAAACAACATTTTAAAAATGTAATATTATCCAGCAGGGATCTTTCTTTGGAAGTTTCTTGTCTCAAAGTGTGGAATTTTTATTTTACGATGGATGATATTTCATTTTTTTTTTTTTTTTTTAGTTGAGAAACTGATATTTCATATTTGACATATTTAAAACAAATATTTTATGAAAAAGTTTTTGGACCAATATTTTAATGATTTTTTATACTACAAAATGGTTATTAAACTTTATATTTAAAAGCATATTATCTCACTTTTGAAAAAAAAAATTGTTTACCTTTTCTTTTTCTTTTCCTAATTAAATTAATAATTTCAGTTATATGAATAAAATTAAAAATAAAAGAAAATAGAATGTAGACTGTGGGGATAAGAGCCCAAATTTGTATATTAGGCCTTGGGCCTTATCTGAAGGCGTGGATATGTCCGATGAGGATAAATGCTTGGGAGAGGTCCCAAAGTTGAGAATCATGTAAGTAAAGAATGGAGGAATATAGTACGAGGAATAGTTCCTTCTCGAATATGATGAAGATCAGCCAAGCATGCATTTGGATAATTTAGGTGACATTTCAGGGAATTCCAACAATCAAGATGAACCTTAAGCACGTACAAAGGTGATAAGAATACGGATATCTACAAGAAAAGCTGCTACCACCATATTAAATGCATTGCAGCAACTTTTCTGGCCACATTTATGTGGAGAAGACCCCTGAACAGTGCAGTCTCAACTGCCACCATTCACAGATAGCCAAATAAGATGTTTGATAGGACATGCACTCAAGTGAAAGCTTAGATGGTTAACAAGTGTATGATCGGGATGGCCTGAAAGGGACTATATAATGTAAAATACTTCCCAAGAGAAGGAGGGAGGGAGAGAAAATGAGAGAAAATGAATTATTGTATCACTAAGAACTGTATTAACCTTCAGAACTATTAAATTAATTCATAATCTATCTCCTCGAACAATCATTTTATGGAGGTTTACGTGTGTTTCATGCTTGTTCATCTTTGAAATCCTTATTAACCGTTGTCTAATCCACCAAAAGCCCAGCGCTTTCACCCACTCTCTACAAATTTATTGTACTGGACTCATTGGGCTCATATCCCGTACCTTTTGGGCTTGGGCTACAAATCGTGACCCCACAATTGGCGTTGTCTATGGGAAGAGCTTAAGCAATAATGAAAGCAACGGTTAACGATGGCAGAACCGGGTCTATAACCAGCAGAATTAAGGGCTTCCCAACATGGCAATCCTTTTCTCAACCTTGAATGGAGAGGTGATCGTGAAGGAAGTGTGCACACCACACACACTGACCGAAGTTAGCCTCGAGGTGGAAGTCATATTTCCTATGTAGAGAACAACAAGAACATGCAACTGGAAATTGATCAATTAAAAAGGGAGTTACGCCATGCAAAGAGGAAGCGGGCTTCTTCGAACTCTGAAAATTATTCCGATGATGAACAAGACGTTAATTACAGGTGGAGGTCTCGATCCCCACCCATTCAATCCTTTTCCTATGAAGAAGAGCATCATTGTGAGTGGCGGTTTCAAAGCCCGTTACGTAGAGGCGTAGGCAATGTTGCTATGAGCAAGGCCTTGAACCAAATCTCCAGGTTGCCTTTCATGTGTAAGATTGAAGAGGCAAGATTTCCTCATCGTTTTCATCATCCAATGTTCGCCATCTATAATGGTCGAACAGACCCTGTGGAGCACGTGAGCCATTTCAACCAGAGGATGGCTGTCCATTCCAAGGATGAAGCTTTGATGTGTAAGGTGTTTCCTTCCAGTCTAGGACTAGTTGCAATGAGGTGGTTTGACAGCCTGAGAGCAGATTCTATAAGTTCCTTCAAGGAGCTCACTCAGGCATTTGGTTCCCGTTTTGTCACATATCGTAGAGTTCCTCGGCCGTAGACTACCCTACTATCCTTGAGCATGCAAGAAGGTGAGACTCTGAAAACGTATTTAGATAGGTACTAGGAGATGTTTAACAAGATAGATGGTGATTTTGAAGTGGCTATAAGTACTTTTAAGCTCGGCCTCCTCGTCGACCACGGTTTGAGGAAATCTCTAACTAGCAAACCTGTCACCAGTGCGCATCAATTGATGGACAGGATTGATAAGTATAAAAGGGTTAAAAAGAATCAGCAGCAGGGGGAGGGGAAGGATAAGGTTATCCCTCAGGAGATGAGGGACTTCAGGTTGGATTGGTACAGTAACAATAGACCACAGAGAAATTTTATTGAACAATCAGGGTCGACGAATTTTCAAGCAATCAACGCCTTGTTCCGAGAGCCAGTGCATTAAGTTTTGGAAAAGATTAAGAATGAGCCGTTCTTCAAATGACTAAATAAAATGGTGGGAAACCCTGAAAGACGCAACCATAACTTCTATTGCCAATACTATCAGGATCATAGGCATACCACAGTGGATTGTAGAAGTCTGTGGGACCACTTGGACCAGCTTGTCCGCAAAGGCAGGTTAAAACAACTCTTGCATCACTCTGGTGGTCAGGGGAGCCAAGCAAACTCGAAATCTCGGAGAGATGATTCTTCAAGACCCCCCTTGGGAACGATAAATGTCATTTTCACTGCACTAGGGAGAATAGGATCCTGCTCATCCAGGGTAATGTCCGTAGCCCGTCTATTCGTAGGAGACACTAATCAAGATCTGAAAAGGGTTAGAATGGAAATTTCACCAGTCTTGGGCTTCTACGATGAAGATAAAATCGGAACCATCTAACCCCATGACGATGCTTTGGTAATCACCCTCAAAATTGGAGGGTATGATATGAAGATGGTGATGGGGGACCAAGGCAGTGGGACTGAGATAATGTATCTCGACCTATATAAGGGGCTGAACTTAAAACCCAAGAACTTAATGCCCTACAGTTCCCCCTGGTGAGTTTCAACAGGAAGGTCGCTACCCTAGGGGGTCAAATTCAACTACCTGTGTAAACTGGTCTAGAAGTAGTAGAGGTAGATTTCATTGTTGTAGACGCATATTCACCCTATACAGCAATCATGGCCAGACCCTAGCTTCATACACTAGGAGTTGTTTCTTCTACTCTTCACCAGAAGGTTAAATATTCGTCCGAAGGCCAGGTTAAGGAGATCTTAGGAGATTAATTTGTGGCTAGACAATGCTTGGTGGCTGCCATCCAACATAAGCTCGAGGTTGAGTCCTCGGTCCATGCTAGAGAGGATTTATAGTAGTTAAAATCTCTGGCGTGACCCATAGATGATTTAGCTGAGGGGGTGAAATGTGAAGATTTGGTTAAGGTGGTTATTGATGATGATCCTGAGAAGTTCTTTCAAGTTGGTTCTCAATTGCCCATTCAAGAAAGAGAGATGCTATTAGAATTTCTTAAGGAAAATGTAGATGTGTTTACCTGGAATGCTTATGAAGCCCTAAGAGTGGATCCAGAATTCATCTGTCACTGCTTGAATATCAATCCATTGGTCACCCCTAAGAAACAGCCTCCTCGGCGCCCATCCAAGGAGCACGCTGATGCAGTACGAGAGGAAGTAACGAAGCTCAAGCAAGCTGGAGCTATTAAGGAAGTTTTTTTTTTTTTTTTTTAAATCCTGAATGATTAGCGAATACTATGGTGGTGAAAAAGAAGAGTGGGAAGTGGCGAGTGTGCGTTGACTTCACAGACTTGAATAAAGATTTCCCTAAAGATCCATTCCCTATGCCTAAAATAGACCAGTTAGTGGATGCAACTGTAGAACATCCATGGATAAGCTTCCTAGACGCCTTTCAAGGTTATCACCAAATACCTTTAGTCCTGGATGATCAGGAGAAGACTACTTTTGTCTCTCTCATTGGGAACTACCACTACAAAGTGATGTCATTTGGTTTAAAAAATGCGGGATCCACCTACCAAAGAATGATGACGAGGATGTTTAAGCTACAGTTGTGTAAGAATATTGAGATCTACATAGATGACATGGTGGTGAAAAGTAAGGTTGTTTCTGAGCATGTAAGAGATCTGGAAAACATCTTTGAAGTTCTTAGAAAATATAAGTTGCGTCTAAACGCTTCCAAGCACTTGTTTGGCGTGGGATCAGGCAAATTCTTGGGTTATATGGTAACTCACAGGGGGATTAAGGTCAATCCCGACCAAATAAAGGCTATTAACAGTTTGTAACCACCTTAGAATCCTAACAAAGTCCAGAAATTGACTGGAATGGTCTTTGCTTTGAACCAGTTTTTTTCTCTCGATCAGCAGATAGATGCAGACCTTTTTTCTTGTTGATCAACAAGTGGAAGGGGTTTGAGTGGACTGAAGAATGTGCCTTAGCTTTCTAGTAGCTTTAAGACTATCTGGTTCGGCCACCAATCATGTCTAGTCCTGAGTCAGATGAGGTCCTATTTGCCTACATTACTGTGGCCCCTTATGTTGTAAGTTTGGTATTGATACGAGTTGATCGTGGTGTACGACAACCAGTTTATTATGTAAATAAGTCACTGCATGAGGCCGAGGTTCGTTATCTACCATTGGAGAAAGCTATCCTAGCAGTAATGCATGGTACACAAAAGTCGTCCTATTATTTCCAAGCACATATAGTTATTGTCCTCACCTAGCTTCCGCTTAAAGCCATACTCCGAAGTGCTAATTACACAGGGAGGATAGCTAAATGGGGTACGATTCAAAAGGCTTTCGACATCAAGTACATGCCTCGTACCTCCATCAAGGGCTAAGTCCTCGCTGATCTAGCGGTCGAGTTCACTGAACCCCCATTAGAAAAATTGGTACCAACACAGAATATGGATGAAAAATCGGTTGGCATGATCTCCCAACGAGGCTCCTCATCTTGGGAGGTGTACGTTGACAGTGCAGCAAATCAGAAAGGTTCTGAAGTGGGGTTAGTACTAGTATCTCCTGAGAAAATCACCATTTAAAAGTCATTGAGGCTGGACTTCTCGGCTACAAATAATGAGGCTGAATATGAAGCTCTACTAATGAGAATAGCCATGGTTCAAAAAATGGGAGGAAAGGCAGTGGAAATGTTCTCGGACTTAAGGTTAGTCGTTGGCCAAGTAAAAGGAGAATTTGAAGCAAAAGATGAAAGAATGCAGGGATATTTGAGTAAGGTTAAATGCCTGTAATCAGGGTTCAAATCTTTTAACTCACTGAACATCCCCAGAAGCGAAAACACACATGCTGACTCCTTAGCCACACTTGCAACCTCTTCGGCACAGAATTTGCCTCGAGTTATCCTCGTAGAGGATTTGTACAGACCTACAGAGATGAAAAAAGAGATAGCCCGAGTTCACTAGGTCAGAGCAGGGCCTAGCTGGATGGACCCCATAGTTCTATTCCTAAAGGAAGACATTTTGTTTGAAGAAAAGTCAGAAGCTGACAAGGTACGAAGAAAGGCCACTCGGTTTTGGCTATCAGAGTGCCAGAAATTATATAAACGTTTTTTTTCAGGACCATATTTGTTGTGTGTATATCCTAAGACAATTGAATTACTTCTCGAGGAGTTACATGAAAGAATTTGTAGAAGCTATACTGAAGGTAGATTCCTAGAACATAAAGCCATCACCCAAGGCTATTGGTGGCCAAATATGCTAAGAGAGGCCCAAGCAAATGTGAAAAAATGTGATCAGTGCCAACGGTTCGCACTAAACATATACCAAAGTAGGGGGATCCTTAACCCACTGTCTAGCCCTTGGCCATTTGCTCAGTAGGGCTTAGATATTGTTGGTCCGTTTCCCAAGGCAGCAGGAAACAAGAGATACCTGCTGGTCGGCATGGACTATTTCATCAAATGGATCGAAGCTGAACCTCTGGCAAACATTAGAGATGTAGATGCCAAGAAATTTGTCTAGAGAAACATCGTCAATCGACTTGGGATTCCTCATACCCTCATCACGGACAATGGCCTTCAATTTGATAGCAAAGCGTTCAAAAGTTATTATTGTGAATTGGGAATTACAAACAGATATTCTACCTCTGCTTATCCCTAAGGGAATGAATAAGCTGAGGCCGTTAACAAGGTCATAGTGAATGGATTAAAGAAATGGGTGGAAGAACTGCCACATGTTCTCTGGACATATCGAACCACTCCTCCCAAATCTACTAGGGAGACCCCCTTTTCAATGACTTATGGGGCTGAAGCTGTCATTCTTTTAAAAACTGGTTTCCCAACGTTAAGAGCTAGTTCATTCAGTCCGAGCGCAAACAATGAACTACTAGGGAAGAATTTGGACTTGATTGAAGAGACGAGGGAAAATGCAATGGTCTAATTAGCATATTATCAACATAAGTTCAAACAAGGTTATGATGCTAATTTGAAGCTAAGACCTTTAACACCTAGTGATTTGGTGTTAAGGAAAGTTGTGGGCACTGCAAAGAACCCAGCTTGGGGAAAGTTAGGACCCAATTGGGAAGGACCATACCGTATTACCTCAGGGGCTAGCATTAGGGCATATTTTTTAGAAGATTTAGATAATCATGTAGTACCACGTCCATGGAATGTAAACAACCTTAAAAGGTATTATTATAAACGAGTTTTTCCTTGATCAATATGTTTATCTGTTATATAAGGGTTTTGTACTTTCTGTTACTATAACTTTCTTATAAGTGTTTAAACTTAAACTCAATCATGCCTGAAGTCCTCGAACCAGATGATACTAGTTGGTTAACACTCCATTACAATTCTTATAAGTGTTTAAACTTAAACTCAATTATGCCTGAAGTTCTCAGACTAGATGATACTAGTTGGTTAAGACTCCATTACAATTCTTATAAGTGCTTAAATTTAAACTCAATCATGCCTGAAGTCCTCGGACAAGATGATACTAGTTGGTTAACACTCCATTACAATTCTTATTAGTGTTTAATATGAGTTGGTGAACACTCAGTTACAATTTTTATAAGTGTTTAAACGGATCCTAAATCATGCAAATTCTCTTGGACCACATACTTGGTTTAAATTAACACTAAGTGGTGTTCTTTGTTAGTGTTAGACAGGGCCCAATTTAGGCAAAGTCACTAAAGACAAAAATATGCCTAAAAGCTTTAACCAAGTCCTTAGATTAACATTCCCGAGTAAGGTAGAGTACTTAATTATTTGCTTAAGTATCAAAGAATGTAAAAGGCACATTTACCTTCTATTATTTACCAAGTTTATTATTAATTCTTATACGAGCCAGTTTTTGTTAGTACTTAGTTAAGTTATTTGCATCATTAGCAGGATGTTATTATTGATTCTATTCAGGTCAAAGTAACAGCAAATCAATATTATTTGTAATAACAATAAGCCTGATAGTATATATAGTGAAGACATAGGAGATAAAAGAAGAATACATTCATTGATCAGAAAAGAGTATTTTACATTCCCTTAAAAAAAATACAATAAAATTAAATAAAGGTCCTAATAGCTAATTCTTCATTTTGGGAGCAAGAGGGTTAGCTGCCTGACTTGGCTGGGAGGCAGTAGCATCTTGGACTTGGGCTTGGACTTTGGATTCAGAAGGAACTTTCTTCTTACCCTAGCCCTTACCCTTGTCCTGAGGATCCTTGGCTTTCTGACCTTGGCCTCCAGCTTGGTCAGACTCCTTAGAGGCTTTAAAGAGAGCAGGAGGGGCTTGGTTAACCAATGTCTGTTCGATTGCCTTGGGAGCTTGCTAAGGGTGAGAGGAGTCAGGACCTGGGAGTTCGCGAATTTCAAGATCATAATATATGCTCTTAGGTCGCCTTAAGTCAAAGTCTGCAGGGACCTCAGTAGCATCAAGGGCTTTACCCCAAGACACATCGCAGTATTCTCTGCATACTGCAGAGAGCTCCTCTGTGAGCCTGACTTAAGTCTTCTCCACCCCAAGCTTGTACGATGCTTGCTTCTCAGCCTCGGCTGCCTCCTTGGCTAGTTGGGCTGCCTTATTGACCTTTTAGAGCTCAGCTCGAAGATCTTTCACCATTTGCTTCTCTGTAACCAGGTTAATTTCAGTCTTATGCAACTGTTGGCGTTGATCTTTGGCCTACCTTTCTGCAGTCTTAAGGCCTGCATAGCACTATCCTTGGCCTTAATCGCCTCTTTTAGCTGCTCGAATAGCTTAGCATTGGCGTTGTCTATGGGAAGAGCTTAAGCAATAATGAAAGCAACGGTTAACGATGGCAGAACCGGGTCTATAACCAGCAGAATTAAGGGCTTCCCAACATGGCAATCCTTTTCTCAACCTTGAATGGAGAGGTGATCGTGAAGGAAGTGTGCACACCACACACACTGACCGAAGTTAGCCTCGAGGTGGAAGTCATATTTCCTATGTAGAGAACAACAAGAACATGCAACTGGAAATTGATCAATTAAAAAGGGAGTTACGCCATGCAAAGAGGAAGCGGGCTTCTTCGAACTCTGAAAATTATTCCGATGATGAACAAGACGTTAATTACAGGTGGAGGTCTCGATCCCCACCCATTCAATCCTTTTCCTATGAAGAAGAGCATCATTGTGAGTGGCGGTTTCAAAGCCCGTTACGTAGAGGCGTAGGCAATGTTGCTATGAGCAAGGCCTTGAACCAAATCTCCAGGTTGCCTTTCATGTGTAAGATTGAAGAGGCAAGATTTCCTCATCGTTTTCATCATCCAATGTTCGCCATCTATAATGGTCGAACAGACCCTGTGGAGCACGTGAGCCATTTCAACCAGAGGATGGCTGTCCATTCCAAGGATGAAGCTTTGATGTGTAAGGTGTTTCCTTCCAGTCTAGGACTAGTTGCAATGAGGTGGTTTGACAGCCTGAGAGCAGATTCTATAAGTTCCTTCAAGGAGCTCACTCAGGCATTTGGTTCCCGTTTTGTCACATATCGTAGAGTTCCTCGGCCGTAGACTACCCTACTATCCTTGAGCATGCAAGAAGGTGAGACTCTGAAAACGTATTTAGATAGGTACTAGGAGATGTTTAACAAGATAGATGGTGATTTTGAAGTGGCTATAAGTACTTTTAAGCTCGGCCTCCTCGTCGACCACGGTTTGAGGAAATCTCTAACTAGCAAACCTGTCACCAGTGCGCATCAATTGATGGACAGGATTGATAAGTATAAAAGGGTTAAAAAGAATCAGCAGCAGGGGGAGGGAAGGATAAGGTTATCCCTCAGGAGATGAGGGACTTCAGGTTGGATTGGTACAGTAACAATAGACCACAGAGAAATTTTATTGAACAATCAGGGTCGACGAATTTTCAAGCAATCAACGCCTTGTTCCGAGAGCCAGTGCATTAAGTTTTGGAAAAGATTAAGAATGAGCCGTTCTTCAAATGACTAAATAAAATGGTGGGAAACCCTGAAAGACGCAACCATAACTTCTATTGCCAATACTATCAGGATCATAGGCATACCACAGTGGATTGTAGAAGTCTGTGGGACCACTTGGACCAGCTTGTCCGCAAAGGCAGGTTAAAACAACTCTTGCATCACTCCGGTGGTCAGGGGAGCCAAGCAAACTCGAAATCTCGGAGAGATGATTCTTCAAGACCCCCTTGGGAACGATAAATGTCATTTTCACTGCACTAGGGAGAATAGGATCCTGCTCATCCAGGGTAATGTCCGTAGCCCGTCTATTCGTAGGAGACACTAATCAAGATCTGAAAAGGGTTAGAATGGAAATTTCACCAGTCTTGGGCTTCTACGATGAAGATAAAATCGGAACCATCTAACCCCATGACGATGCTTTGGTAATCACCCTCAAAATTGGAGGGTATGATATGAAGATGGTGATGGGGACCAAGGCAGTGGGACTGAGATAATGTATCTCGACCTATATAAGGGGCTGAACTTAAAACCCAAGAACTTAATGCCCTACAGTTCCCCCTGGTGAGTTTCAACAGGAAGGTCGCTACCCTAGGGGGTCAAATTCAACTACCTGTGTAAACTGGTCTAGAAGTAGTAGAGGTAGATTTCATTGTTGTAGACGCATATTCACCCTATACAGCAATCATGGCCAGACCCTAGCTTCATACACTAGGAGTTGTTTCTTCTACTCTTCACCAGAAGGTTAAATATTCGTCCGAAGGCCAGGTTAAGGAGATCTTAGGAGATTAATTTGTGGCTAGACAATGCTTGGTGGCTGCCATCCAACATAAGCTCGAGGTTGAGTCCTCGGTCCATGCTAGAGAGGATTTATAGTAGTTAAAATCTCTGGCGTGACCCATAGATGATTTAGCTGAGGGGGTGAAATGTGAAGATTTGGTTAAGGTGGTTATTGATGATGATCCTGAGAAGTTCTTTCAAGTTGGTTCTCAATTGCCCATTCAAGAAAGAGAGATGCTATTAGAATTTCTTAAGGAAAATGTAGATGTGTTTACCTGGAATGCTTATGAAGCCCTAAGAGTGGATCCAGAATTCATCTGTCACTGCTTGAATATCAATCCATTGGTCACCCCTAAGAAACAGCCTCCTCGGCGCCCATCCAAGGAGCACGCTGATGCAGTACGAGAGGAAGTAACGAAGCTCAAGCAAGCTGGAGCTATTAAGGAAGTTTTTTTTTTTTTTTTTAAATCCTGAATGATTAGCGAATACTATGGTGGTGAAAAAGAAGAGTGGGAAGTGGCGAGTGTGCGTTGACTTCACAGACTTGAATAAAGATTTCCCTAAAGATCCATTCCCTATGCCTAAAATAGACCAGTTAGTGGATGCAACTGTAGAACATCCATGGATAAGCTTCCTAGACGCCTTTCAAGGTTATCACCAAATACCTTTAGTCCTGGATGATCAGGAGAAGACTACTTTTGTCTCTCTCATTGGGAACTACCACTACAAAGTGATGTCATTTGGTTTAAAAAATGCGGGATCCACCTACCAAAGAATGATGACGAGGATGTTTAAGCTACAGTTGTGTAAGAATATTGAGATCTACATAGATGACATGGTGGTGAAAAGTAAGGTTGTTTCTGAGCATGTAAGAGATCTGGAAAACATCTTTGAAGTTCTTAGAAAATATAAGTTGCGTCTAAACGCTTCCAAGCACTTGTTTGGCGTGGGATCAGGCAAATTCTTGGGTTATATGGTAACTCACAGGGGGATTAAGGTCAATCCCGACCAAATAAAGGCTATTAACAGTTTGTAACCACCTTAGAATCCTAACAAAGTCCAGAAATTGACTGGAATGGTCTTTGCTTTGAACCAGTTTTTTTCTCTCGATCAGCAGATAGATGCAGACCTTTTTTCTTGTTGATCAACAAGTGGAAGGGGTTTGAGTGGACTGAAGAATGTGCCTTAGCTTTCTAGTAGCTTTAAGACTATCTGGTTCGGCCACCAATCATGTCTAGTCCTGAGTCAGATGAGGTCCTATTTGCCTACATTACTGTGGCCCCTTATGTTGTAAGTTTGGTATTGATACGAGTTGATCGTGGTGTACGACAACCAGTTTATTATGTAAATAAGTCACTGCATGAGGCCGAGGTTCGTTATCTACCATTGGAGAAAGCTATCCTAGCAGTAATGCATGGTACACAAAAGTCGTCCTATTATTTCCAAGCACATATAGTTATTGTCCTCACCTAGCTTCCGCTTAAAGCCATACTCCGAAGTGCTAATTACACAGGGAGGATAGCTAAATGGGGTACGATTCAAAAGGCTTTCGACATCAAGTACATGCCTCGTACCTCCATCAAGGGCTAAGTCCTCGCTGATCTAGCGGTCGAGTTCACTGAACCCCCATTAGAAAAATTGGTACCAACACAGAATATGGATGAAAAATCGGTTGGCATGATCTCCCAACGAGGCTCCTCATCTTGGGAGGTGTACGTTGACAGTGCAGCAAATCAGAAAGGTTCTGAAGTGGGGTTAGTACTAGTATCTCCTGAGAAAATCACCATTTAAAAGTCATTGAGGCTGGACTTCTCGGCTACAAATAATGAGGCTGAATATGAAGCTCTACTAATGAGAATAGCCATGGTTCAAAAAATGGGAGGAAAGGCAGTGGAAATGTTCTCGGACTTAAGGTTAGTCGTTGGCCAAGTAAAAGGAGAATTTGAAGCAAAAGATGAAAGAATGCAGGGATATTTGAGTAAGGTTAAATGCCTGTAATCAGGGTTCAAATCTTTTAACTCACTGAACATCCCCAGAAGCGAAAACACACATGCTGACTCCTTAGCCACACTTGCAACCTCTTCGGCACAGAATTTGCCTCGAGTTATCCTCGTAGAGGATTTGTACAGACCTACAGAGATGAAAAAAGAGATAGCCCGAGTTCACTAGGTCAGAGCAGGGCCTAGCTGGATGGACCCCATAGTTCTATTCCTAAAGGAAGACATTTTGTTTGAAGAAAAGTCAGAAGCTGACAAGGTACGAAGAAAGGCCACTCGGTTTTGGCTATCAGAGTGCCAGAAATTATATAAACGTTTTTTTTCAGGACCATATTTGTTGTGTGTATATCCTAAGACAATTGAATTACTTCTCGAGGAGTTACATGAAAGAATTTGTAGAAGCTATACTGAAGGTAGATTCCTAGAACATAAAGCCATCACCCAAGGCTATTGGTGGCGATGAATATCGGTCAAGCATGCATTTGGATAATTTAGGTGACCTTTCAGGGAGTTCCAGTGATTATGATGAACTTTAAGCATGTACAAAGGTGATAAGAACACAGAAATATCTACAAGAAAAGCTGCTACCACCGCATTAAATGCACTGCAACAACTTTTCTAGCTGCATTTATGTGGAAAAGACTCCTGAACAGTGTAGTCTTAACTGCTACCATTCACAGAGAGTCAAAGAAGATGTTTGATGGGACATGCACTCAAGTAAAAACTTAAATGGTTAACAAGTGTACGATCAGGATGGCTTGAAAGGGACTATATAATGTAAAAGACCTCCCAAGAGAAGGGGGGGGGAGAGAGAAAAAGAGAGAAAAAGAATTACTGTATCACTAAGAACTGTATTAATATTCAGAACTATTAGATTAATTCATAATCTATCTCCTTAGACAATCATTTTATGGAGGTTTATGTGTGTTTCATGCTTGTTCATCTTTAAAATCCTTATTAACCGTTGTCCAATCCACCAAAAGCCCAGCTCTTTTACCCACTCTCTACAAATTCATTGTACTGAGCTCATTGGGCTCATATCCCATATCTTTTGGGCTTGGGCTACAAATCGTGACCCCACATAAACTATTTTGAGTATTAATATAACTAAAATAATAAAGAACATATTATGTTTTAAAAATCATCTTCTTCTATTTTTATTTTTATGTAATTTTGGTGCGTATTACATATAAAATATTGAGTATTGACATAAAATATTGAGGATTTTTGCTAAAGTCGTTATTTTAATTAGGAAGGTTATTTTAAATAACTTGAAAAGAAAACAGAGTAAAAGTTGACAAATGATATAAGATGTCGTACCTTGTGAGAATACTTTTGTTGCAATTGAAATTCAAAATGAAGTTTTTTATATATATAGTGTAATAATCATTTATTAATGAGATTAAAAAAAAATTATAGAAGAAGAGTAGCTATGAGTTACACAGATGTAACATGTAAGAAATTGAAGAGCTATGAATTACAAATGATGATATAATAACTTTACTCCAAAAAAAAAAAAATGATGATATAATAACCCACTAACTTTTTTGTTTTATGTAAATACCCATTAACTATGCCTATGAGTTATACAAAGTACAAACCATTACTCTCTCAAAAAAAAAAAAAAAAAAAAAGTACAAACCATTAAATTGGCAGTTATTTATTTATTTATTTTTAAATGTGTTATACCAAAAGATATGTATCCATGTATCGTATTGACTCCTGTATTATATTTAAAATTTTAAGTTCGACAATATTTTTTGTTTTCATTTATAACACAAAATGAAATAAATCTTTTTTTTTTCTTTTGAACTCAAAAGGATGTAAATCACTATATTTTTTATTTTGTACTCATTTTTTATCCTATAAAACTTAAATAGAAATGGTAATAAATAGGTGTGTGTAAAACAAAAGTGTAAGTGTAGTATATTTAAATCTAGAATCCCCCCTAAATGATGTGTAATAGTGGTACCCACTTAAATAAAAATGGCAATAATTTAGTTTTTTCTCCCCTAAAACTCAAATGATAGGTGTAATTATAATATATATATATATATAGAGAGAGAGAGAGAGAGAGAGAGAGAGAGAGAGAGAGAGAGCTAATTTTTTGTGTTGTTTTTTTTTTTGTTTGTTTACACTTAAAATAGAAATATGTGTAGAATTTTTTTTTTTTTAAAGATTGCCTTTTAGGTTACTCAACCCACCAAAATAACTCCTTTTAGGTTACTTATATATATATATATATATATATATATATAATATAGTGGATATTTAACTATATTTTATTAAAGAATTTATTATAAAGGTAGAATTTATAGTGTATATTTAAGAACAATTTGGAATTTATAGTGTGCATTTAAGGACAATATTTAGGATTAAATGTATTGACATATGTCAGATGTGTTATGTTATGGACAAATTGCTTTCACCATGCGACACTATTTGTCCACATCATTCTAAATAGATAGAAGATTGTAGCACTTGTCATTGTTGTGTGCATCTGCCAGTTGTGAGATCCAACTTTTATAATATATTAGTTATTAACCCGTGCTTCATATGATTTTTTTTTTTTTAATCAGTTGTAAGGACTCATTTGAGACCTAAGCCCAAAAGTTAAAAGGATTTAGGCCCAAAGAGCCTAATACAATGAATTTGTAGATAATGAGTTGGAAAACTAAGTTTTAATGAGTTGGGTAGCAATTACAGTGGATCCAAATGGCAATAAAGTAAAAGTAGACTGGTATTATCTAAAGAAAATCGTCCTCGGCACAGTTTGAGGAGATCAGTTCTTGTATATAATTCTTAAAGTTGATTACAAGAGTATCTCTTATTGCTATAGTATTTCTCTCTCAATCCCTTGATCCCCTCTTTTAGGATCTTCCCATTGCTTTACATTCTCCTCCTTTCATCTCCACCTTCCACATGTACATTAGATTGCTAGTGCTGATCCTTGTTTCATCAGTCCCTTTTTGAAGTCTTTGGGGAGTTGCTGTAAGGTTGAAAAGTACTGTTTAGATATCACTTCCTCATTAATGCGGTTAGAGAATTAGTTATAGAGCATTTAATGCAGTGGTAACAGCTTTCTCTTAGATATTTCACAGCTCCCGTTTATCCTGTACGTTCATAGTGCATATCCTTATCAACAAAATCTCCTAAAATGTTACTCTGGATAACCAAACACACCTTCTGATCTTTGCATCATTTGGCTGAGGAGATTCTCTTTCTTGGCCTATCTTCCCTAGCCTTCTCATTAGTAGCTTGCTTGTGGAGTCCCGAGTCTTACATCTTTATTACTATTTTTTTGTTCTCGGATCACTAAGCGTCCTCAGATAGGGCCCAAGACCCAACATACATTCTTGGGCCCCTTATCCCTACATTAGTTATTTGGTTTAAAGTTAATAAAACTTATCTTTAAATTGTAAAGAAAAATTTCAAGTCTCAACCATTATTGAAAAACCATCATATTTCTAGTGTTGAAAACTCCAAATACGACACATAACACTTTCTTGATGACTTTGAGGGGGAAACAAAAACATCATAATTTAAAGAAAAGATTTAGGGTTTATATTGATATGAAATTAATGAAAAGAAAAATTATAAAAAGTTGGTAGAATGGATGGGAACAAATAGTACTTTCTTTTAAGGTACATAATCCTAACAAAGCACAATTACAAATAACGATAACTATAATATCTAAATTAATGTCAAAGTGAAAATTAAATTAATAAGAATTTTTACTAAATAAAAATAATTTCCAACCATGATTATGCAAATGATGTCACAAAAAAAAGAAAAAAAAAAAGAAAAGGAGAGAAACATCTTACAAAAAGTATGGAAGTGTATTTATATATATATATATATATATATAGACACACACGTTTCATGGAATTGGAGTACCTCCCAACTAAATTGAAGGTTACGCTGAAGTGTTTGACGATAGCACTAAACCAGTAAAATATTTGCATTAAACACTCGACCACCTTCCAAGTTCCCAATGACAAATAAGTATATTTAGTGGGAATGATATACATTTGTCTTTTTATTTTTATTTTTATTTATTTATTTAAATTTTTTTTTTTTTGTGTGGTGGTTATCAAGTATGACTCATTATTTTAGTGTATGTGTTCTGAGTTGTGCTCTCTCTTTCTCCTATTATTTTTGTCTGTTGTTTTTCTTACATTTAAGCCTTACTCTTTTTATTTTTTTTTTGGTATTTTTTTTTAGGGTGACATATCAATAATTTAGTTAGATTGCATAGCACGAACATTGGATGAATTTGGGTAAGCGAAGTGGTAGTCAATCTATCAAGTAGTTGTTAAAGTTTGTAAATATCCTACCATATGAATTTTTTTTTTTTTTTTTGAGAAACTACAATATGAAATTTAATATTGTCCTTTGTTGTGCCTTTCATTGCCCTTTTGATGATTTTGTAAGCAATTGCTATATATGTAAATTTGCAAAAACAAAAATGATACTGGGGAAGTTATCTTTAAAGATAAAATTTAAAAATTGTGGAGAAAATTGCTTCTAAATAATAGACTAACTTTTAGGGGTAAAAACCTAAAACATGGTTTTTTTTTTTTTTTTTAAAGATAAAATTATAAAATCATGGAGAAAATTGCTTCTATATAATAGGCAAACTTTTAGGGATAAAAATACCTAGGTAAAAACCTAAAACGTGTTTTTTTTTTTTTTTCTCTTTTCTTTAAATATAATTAAAATTATACTAGCATCTGAGCATGCGCGTGAGGCTCTTCTATTTTTTTTGGATAAAATTTAATAATTTGCATAAATTATAATTTGAGATTAATATATTTTTCAATTACAAAAAAAAAAAAAAAAAAAAAAAAACCTAAGAGTATGATGAAAAAATTATTTCACCACAAACGCTTAACACTTATTACATCCCTAGTTGTTGTTGTTGTTGTTGTTTTTTTTTTTTTTTTTTTTTTTTTTGTGATTGGAAAATATATTAATCCCAAATTATAATTTATCCAAATTATTAATTTCTACAAAAAAAAAAAAAAAATAGAAAAGCCTTTGAGCACATGAATGAGCGAGTGCTCAGAGGCTAGTTTAATTTAAAATTACTAAAAGCTCAATAAAAACTCAAATCTCATATTCAACCCCACTACCAAGTTCCACAAACCATATGAAAAAAAAATCGTTTTTCTTTTTAAAACTCATCCTAAATTTAGAGTTTTTTACATTAAAAAAAAAAAATTTAGAGTTTTAAACAACACTATCTTTTCTTTAAATAAATAAAAAAACACTCACGGTGACTAATTTATATACTCTCTCTTACTTGTTTTATTTTATTTCTCTCTTTCTCACTCACAATCTCCTTATTATCATAATCAAAATTGGATAACTACTTCAAAAAAAAAAAAAAAAAAAAAACTATACACACATTTTTCCATATGAATTCAAATTCATTTTTTCTTTCCTGATTTAATTCAAGCTAACTGCGTTTAACTTCTTATTCTTATCTTTATTTTTTTTTTTTAAATGCTTAGGATTCTCTCTTCTTAGTTATTCCTTATTAAAAAATAAATAAAAAACAACAAAAAGAAATCTCTTATTCAAACTTCCTCTATTTCCCATGTTTCACATTTCCACGTTCTTTTTCTGTTTTATCATCTCCATTCTAATTGCATCGTTTAAATTGTTAATGATGTTGATTTCAAGAGTCTAGGCTGTGATTGCCCGTTCATCCTCATCCACCAATTTGAAACCAAAATCCTTTCATTCATAATGGCATTTAAACGTATTAGATCAAAACTCCATAAGACTATTTCATAAAAGCAGAAGAAACGAAAGCAAATATCATAGGAAATAGGAATGAGATCAAACTTGCTAGCAGTAATCACTATTGGGAAACATGTACTAAAAGGTATGTTTGCACTATTCAATCTATTCAATTTTTCTGTCAAAAATTTTCTTTTACTTTGTTTGGACCAAAAACTCTTGAGAAAGACAGTAACATCCTTATTCCATTCACATTGTGGTTTGCATTGAATAGTAGTCTACATTGATGCATTGAATAGTAGTCTCAACACAAAACTTGATGGACTAAACAAAAACGTACTACAATTTTACAACTATAATATAAGAAAAATTCTGGTTCCACACTCAATTACACAACTTTGTTCACAACTCATCTATGTGGCAAGTTGTGGTTAGTGGAAAGGTGTCTTCATATGAACCCACCATCACCCTTCTACCAACCACAACTTGCCACAGGGGCGAGGTTGTGTAATTAGGTGTGGCACCAGAATTTCTCATAATATAAAAATGCGGGTCCCACTTGGTAATGATTAAAAAAAAAACAAATAACAACTTTGCTAGAATAGAAATCAATACTAGCATAGAACTCTGGAAAAAAAAAAAAAGTATATATAATGCAAACAAAGCATGCCTCCCATCAAAAAGAAAAAATTTCTTTTCATACCATCCTCTTTCTTTGGATCTCAGAGTTTCTATAGAGTTTTTAAAAGCATTCAAGTTGGGCTTTTAAGTCAGACATTCAAATATTCACAGATATACATACTCTTAATACTTTTGCTTTGATTTATTTATTTATTTAATTTTTTGAAGAACCAAATTGTATGTTTGAACTGTTTATATTTAGATGGATCTCTTGATTTGACTACTCTTAACCATAAATTTATAATCCAAATTATATGTTTAAACTCTTTGTATTTATAATGATCTCTTAATTTGATTATTGTTAACCATAAATTGTATTTATTTTGTTATTAATATTGATTAAATTTTTTAGATTAATTTTTACTTCCAATCTTGTCTTTTAATCTTGCCCCCCTGACCTAAATTCCTGGCTCTGCTACTGTTTGTAGATACGTGTTTCAACTGAAAGCACTATAAAGTGAGCTTGATAGATCAAAGACTGGTGCCAATTTAGGATTTTAGCCAAACGAAAGTGTTAAGATTGCATGAACCCCAAGATTTTATGAAGAAGTTTCCAAAGTTTTACATTTCCTTTTCTTACTTATGGAAAGCAACAATTAAATAATTAAATTCTCTTTTGAATGGCGTTCCCTTCTTTATCATTTTTATTTTGTTTTATTTTCAAAAGAAGAGAGAAATTATCTAAATGTCAATTCCTAATCTTATATCTATGCTTTTGTTTACCTTTGCATGTTTATTTTGGAAATTTTGACTTTTGCATATGTATGGTGGGTGATTTTTTTTTTAATAAAAAGAAATAAGATTTTATGCTACTGATGTTCTTTAACAAGTTAACAAGGACCCCTCATTCTTCAAGATTCTCCATATGTTACAGGGAAATTTTAGTTAGGAAGTTGGGCCATATTAATAGAGAGATCTAAAAATGAAGTTGATGACAATATTAAATTGTTGTTTTATATTTTTCAATCACAAACCTAGTTTAAGCAATCTTCTACACTTTTTTTTTTTTGATGAATCTACACTTTCTAATTCTAATTATATTATGGTTTCCAAAATTATCTATTAACATTCACCTTAGAAGCAACACAAAATTTGGATGATATTTATGGAATACTAGCATCATTGCACGCGCTCCGCACGCGAATAATGTTCTTTTTTTATTTTTTTTGGTTTTAATGTTATAATTTTCTATTTATCCCCAATTGAAGTTTACAGGTTTGTCCATTAATATTACACATTTGTGAATGACTGATACAACCAAAAGTGTCATGAGGCTAGCCACAAAAAATTAACACATTCACACACAAACATATGATTTCAATGCAATTTTGGTGTTGATTTTTTGTAGCTAGTCTTGTGGCACTTCTAGTTGGTTTAGCTGCTCACAAATGTGTGATATTAATGGACAAATGTGTAAACTTCAAATAAAGATGAATAACAAATTATAACATTAAACCAAAAAATAGAAAAGAGCCTCATGCATGCACGGAGTGCATGCGATGAGACTAGTAGATATTATAGATTATAAACATAGATAGATAGATAGATAGATATATACACTAGTTGTTAACTCGTGCGATACGTGGATATATCTTTTATTTAAGATACTATTATTCCAATTATTTTTCACTTTTGTATCCAAAAAAAAAAAAAATTTCACTTTTGCTAGCATTAACCATTAAGCTCATTTGAAAAACATTTGTCTGCATTTCATAACAAAAAACACAATTACAAATATTTTTATTAATTGACTATAATGAGATATGAAAATAAGGTATTACTTTTAATATATTATGTATATGAAGTATAGTATTTTGTATAAGTACAA
>NW_027069675.1:1082228-1111622 GCF_002906115.3 Quercus suber | reverse complement strand
CTGGAAAAAAAAAAAAAAAAAAAAAAACATGTTCTCATTTTTTTTTTTTTTTTTTGAGTTATGAGTGATGGAAACTAAGAAAAAAATCACGTCCACAAAAAATGAGTTATGGATGATGGAAATTAAGTGAAGAGAGGTGAAAATCACTATAAAGAGACATGTTCTGAAACCTGAATCCCTTGTAAATCCTTAGCTCTCAAAATTTTCTTTCTGTAGGCATGTTTTCATTGTCTAAAAATTTGTTTGAGAATGAATTTATTTATTTTTTAATTAATATTGTAAGTTGTAACACTCCTCATATTATGTGGAACTAGAATTGAGGGCCCTACTTTTCTAATTTTTTCATTTTATTCCAATTTTTTGAAAATTTTAAGATTAAAAAAAAAATCAATGCTTTCAATTTTTCGAATTCTTCCTTAATTTCATTCTTCCACAATTAAAATTCTGCTTCAATTAATCAAGATAATTATATTATAATACAACAAGATAAAAAATTTTAAAAATTTTGACAACACCCACTTCGAATTATCTAGAATTTAAATGTATAACATAACTAAAAATTCAAACCAATAATTGTTGATACCATATTTTGTCCAATCCCGATTAACATGTCAAAATAATGTTTAAAACTCAAAAAATGTGAAAATCATGATTTTTAATGCCAAAAGAGGGGAATAAATAAATGCAACATGATTGAACAGTGAAGCAAAAAGTTGCAACCAATTTAGTCACTTCTAACAAGAATTAAGACCAAAAACCCTAACCGGTGACAATCAAAAAATTGACTTTTTCATCCAACCATTCGATCGGGCTAAATTTTGGACCATCTTGTAAGTCATATTTTTCCCTTTGAAACGACAGTTCACACGCCAAAATCAGAGATAAAACAAATGAGATACCAATAAAATTCAAAAACCCTAATTATATGTTTAACTATTTTCAAATCAAAAAGAGCTGTTTTTGGGCTATTTTCATGCAAAAAACTGTACCAACTGAGCAACAATTGGGGTGATCCATCTAAATAAAATTGAAGTATAACGTCTAGACTACCTCCCACAAAAAGAGCTTGACGATATCTACCACAAATTTAGATAAATGAATTTTTCAAGAAAAGTGTTGCAGAATTTTTTGAACTACATTACCTATCTTCCAAAAGCGATATCTTGGCAACCGTAACTCCAAATAGAACAAGGCCAGAGCCTATGGAACTAGACATCCAAAGCTTTCTAGGGATGTCAATTTTGAAGCAATTGGAGCTCGGAAAGGCCTCCAAACAACAGCATGAAAATTGGATCAAAACCAAGAAAAAAGACGAAATAGGAAAACTTAAGGACCAAGTAGGGAACAATATGGTGGTGTTGCCAGAACCCACATAGCCGCATGGTTCCATGTGGCCAATAGTGTATTTCATCCTAAATGAAATATTTTTTTTAAGCCTTGACAAATGCGATATTGACTATGAATTGAATGATACTAAATATACAATCTAAATATGCTTAGAATCTTGCCAATGGGGTAAATCAAAAGGTGGCTCAAGCACTTGTTGCTTTTGGAACATTTTTTTACCCAATTTGTGATTCTAAACCTAGTCATAGGGAGAGGTTGTGTCCATAGTCACGTAGATTATTAGTATATGATCTTAGCATATGCATGACTTTTGAATCCAAATAAATGTGCCATTTTTTTACTTCATTGAATTCCATTGGTTTTATTGATATGATGCAAAGCCTATAAACTTTAAAATGTACTAGTCACTAACCTGTGCGATGCACGGGAAAGCTATTGAATATAAGATTTTTTTTATAAAAGTATTGTATATTTTTCTATTGAATATGTCCCTGATACACCAACTTTGATATCTAATGATAAGTTTATAAATTAACTTGGTTCATCCCCCACTCCTACCCCACAACTGAAACAAACTAAAAATTATCAATGTACCAACACCTAGTTCAGTCTCAATGCCACAATCAACTAATATAGCAAAAGCCACTAATACACCAATAACTCTAGTAAAACCTTATCATTCACTCAATACCTTAACCAATAACATTAAAATCTGCCTATTTTCTTCTCCATACCGTACCCACAATAGGATATTGACCCAAAACACTTGCTGCAAAATGTCTTAAAACTTAAGAACAAAATTACCATAATAGCATATAAAGTTACATATAGAAGTATTCAAGACATACATTTGGCTTACACTTCTCTTTTAAATTTTTAAGGATACCTTATGACAATTACACTTATACATAGGAAAATAACGAAATTATCTAAATCTTATACCCAAGAGATGAACAAAATTACCATAATAGCATATAAAGTTACATATAGAAGTATTCAAGACATACATTTGGCTTACACTTCTCTTTTAAATTTTTAAGGATACCTTATGACAATTACACTTATACATAGGAAAATAACGAAATTATCTAAATCTTATACCCAAGAGATGCATAGACATATGCCATGTGAAAAATAAAATGAATAGTATCAAATTATGAATTTCAATGATCTAATTCATAAGACTTCATGATAAAACTGAAGAACACTTATTTATTTATTTTATTTGGGAAATACCTATTCCTAACACCAGGAAATGCATAGACAGATTGCCATGTGAACATAAAATGATTTGTATCAAACTGTTAATTTTAATGATCTACTTCATAAGACTTATGCCAGCAGAAATCCACTTTCCAGGTAACAATTTTCATCAATAAAAGTTATGAAACAGAGATACACAAATTAATTAAGCAACTTAGTCACCCATAGTTTGTGCCAATTCATCTATTCTATTATCCCAACCCATGTACACCAGTTGATCTATAGGTGCTTATATAGAGAGAATAATAAATTTCAAGCACCTAAAAAATTTGAGAATAATGTAATATACAAATTAGAAACCTATTCTGACAAACAACCAAGACAATTAAAAATTAACAATACACACACACACACACAAAAAGCTTCATGTGAGGTTTATGCTTAATTGAATCTCACTTATCAAAAAATTAATAATTTTTTTTAATCTCGCCATTTTCCAAATGGCATCATCAATTGGAATCAACTAGAGCTTCAGTTTCATAGGAGTATATTGTTCTCAACAAAAAGATTTTGCCAAAAAAAAAAAAAAAAAGGAATCCAAATTATGTTGGGGTTTATGTGATTTGTGACTTCTTGACCAAAAAAATATGGGTCATACTATAGTATTTCCAACTACCATAGTGACTTTATCTGTGGAAGGTACTTATCATTGCACCAAGCCCGACTTCTAAATCCTACCCTTATGTTCAATTATAAAATACATCTAGTACTAATTGCCTTTTATGTTTTGAATTATATGCAAAACTAAATCAATTAGGCTCCAGAAATAAATAAATAAAAAGTTAAAAATTTTATAAAACAAACATGAATTCCAATATCAAACTCGAAATAAATTATATAACATGCAACAAAGAAACCTATAAGAAGAAAAAGAAAAAAGAAACTATTGTAGCTAAATATATAAGTAAAACACTAATTAAAAGACATTGACACGCGAAAATTAATATCTAAAACTAAAGAAGCATACCTTGCTCAGAAACTTTTTTATTTCGATAAGATCAAACCTAGCTTAGAAAACCTTGAATTAAAAGAACAAAATTTTAATAGATTAGTAAACCAAAGGGCCAAATAAAGAAAACAGGCAAGAGGGAAAATCCTAAAATTAAAGTAAAAACATCACTAACCATTTTAAGAACTCCAAGTGACAAAGAATGACAACTTCCCAAATCAACAACATCTTTGCCAAAGAATGCATACTGTGACACATCAAAAAATGTACATTCTGCATCACAAAAGAACTCAAGTAAAAAAACCTGTCAATTCTCCAAACCTACAATGTAAAACAATAACCTCCAAATATAAAAAAAGACATTTAATGAAATTAATTTTTCCCAATGAGAAAAATACACACACAGCCTTGCATGCTTATATGCATATAGGGCAGGACAATAGCTATCATAACCTCACTCTCAAGCCATATCCGTATCAATTTTCTTGGGCTTCTCTCTCTTTCTCTATTTCTCAATTAATCAATTATATCTCTGTCAAAGACCAAAACTCTCAGACCCATAATAAAGATTCAATTTTGAATGTGTGTTTGTCTTCCTTGTAATCTCAGAAACTGAGTTGTGTGTTCAAAACCGAGAAGCAAACCATTACTACCAATCCATATAACAAAATGTAATAAGGGAAACAAAAAACATCAAGCAAAAGAATGGAGCATAAAAAGAACTGAGATTTAAAGATGTGTGTTCAAAACCGAGAAGCAAACCATTACTACCAATCCATATAACAAAATGTAATAAGGGAAACAAAAAACATCAAGCAAAAGAATGGAGCATAAAAAGAACTGAGATTTAAAGATACCTCAACCGAAGCAGCCACATTCTGTCAGTATTTATACACTGTGAGGAGAGGAAGACAGGAAGGAAGGAACTCAAATAGGCGGCCGTTACTACGAAACCGTAGAGCAGGAAGGTGGGGAGATTTCAACGGTTTCAAATGGTATCAGATTTTTCTGGCCTTCACGGTTTCAGACTCTTTGTTTTGAGCAGCTAGCCAGTATGACGTATTTTTCAATCTCTTTGTTTTCTCACGCGAAACCCCTCAGGTTCCACGTTATATTTTTCAAACTTTCTGTTTCAAAACGCAAAACTCTTTAGGGTTCCACCTTCCACGGTTTCTAACTTTTTGTTTTTCCTTTAAGCTGAAAAGACCTTGGGTTGGGCTTGACAATGGAAGTAAATAGATAAAAAGTGGGCTGAGATTTATTATAGGGCTAATATTTATTATGCAGAGTTACTATTATTCTGAAATTTGTAAAAACTATTTTTAAATTGTAATACAAATTAAAAGAAAAAAAGAAAAAGAAAAAGATTGGAATGGCATGGCAGCTGACGTGGCGCAACGTGAGTGCAGCAACATTAAACGCTACGCTTCAGCTTTTAGTAATATATAGATATAGATTGGAAAATTGTTTGCAATTTCTATCATGCTTGATTCGGCTAGTTTGGAAATGGCTGGCTTACTAATAAAATGTTTCGATATTTATTGAGTGGACAAGCTCACCTCATTTATTCTCTTTTCTGTTTCAAATTGAGAGGAACATTAAGTTTTGGGCCTTTCACTAAAGTAGGCACATGAGATGAGTTTAAGATTAATTTCACAATAAGATCAGACTTATAGCAATTAGTATTTATTTTATTTAGCATTTTATGCAACTCCATTCTTCCCTTTTATTTGAGGTCGCATTTTAGCAAGGTCTTGCACACTTATAAGGTGAAACCTTTATAGTTGTGAGGCAGTTATGGCCCTTGTCATAAGCCCAGTTCATTTGTTGGGTTGGGGTGTGATAGTTTCGTTTTTTGCATTTTCTCAAAGTTTTTTTTTTTTTTTCCTTTCATTGAACTCATCAATTAATCATTTATTTTTTGTTCTCAAAGCTCTTTAAATAAATAAATAAATAATTGGGGCTAGAAATTAAGTTTCAAATTGAAGTCGACAAAATAATTTTGTTTATGTAAAATAATTCGGTATAGCCATTATTTTAGAGTAAAGGGAATTATTGCAAAATTTAGTATAAAATCCATCATAGATGATTTTTGGGAGTTTAAAAAAAAAAATTACATCTTGATAAATAATTAATTTGAAATGTATAAAGAAACCCTTATGGAATCTTTTCTCTTATTTATAATTTGATAACACTAAATAAATGCTAGTATTATTTTTCTTGTATTTATTTACAACTGAAAGTATATATTCCAAGGGAGTCAATACCGTACCGGAGGCTATACCGGTTTGGCAAACGGTACGATATATTTCGGATACCAGCCAATACTGGTATACCATTTCGGGTTTACCGCTATTTTTTATATTTATAAATAAATAAATATATATGTATATGTATGTATGTGTGTGTGTGTGTGTGTGTTTATATGTATATTATAATAAATATAAAAGTTTATCATAAAACATTTCCTCAGTTTAGAACTAATTATTCATGGTTTTAGACTTTAGTATCAATTAAAAGAAAAAGAAAAAACACAATATAAAAAATATAAAGGTTAAAAGTTACCATTGCATACTAAGAAAACAAATAATACTAATAAGTTAATGCAAATAAGTTACCATCTATCCTAACAAAAATTCAAAAATTACAAAACTTAAAAAAAAATAATAAATAAATAAACTTTTTTTTGTACCGGCCGGTACGCCTGATATCGGCCGGTATTGCCCGAAATTGGCCGGTATGGCCGGTATTTTTTTCGGTACGAAACAGAGGGGTATTCTGTACCGGATTACTGGCCGGTACGGTATATTCCGGCCGTACCGGCCGGTACAATATGGAATTCACTTCCTTGATATATTCCCCATTCGTAAGTGGTTAAAGCTTTTTTATTAACATTGGTCCCCGAAAGATGAAATCATGGTTCCTTCCTTCAATTGATCAACTAATAGCGATCACATAGGTAGTTTGACGTCGAATGCAATAGAGAATTGGCATTTTTGTATGTAGTAACAATAATAATGACAAGGAAAATAAAACAAAACAGAGCATAAACATATGATACATGAATTTGCAAGAAACTTAGAGGACGCAGTTTTATTTAAATTTTAAAGGATAAGGATGAGGACAAATGTCTACTTCAAGTGCCTATGACAAATGAGTACATCAGTCCCAATGAAGAACATAACATAGAAAAAGATAATGGTACGATATTATATGATAGGTATTAGCATTGCAATAAGTCCTCTAGCTATTTTGATGTGCGCTTTCACATATAGTTGTCGAGCTCCCATATGATTGGGATCACAATTTCTGGTGACAATGGCTTTTCAATGAACCCATCCGCTCCAGCAGCAAGAAATTCTTGTTGGTGCCTTTCATCAAAAAATGCAGTGATCCCCAAAATTTTGCTTTGGGCACCCATGGCACGAATCTGCCTAGCAGTCTTAACATAAGATGGAACAGGATATTATTATCTTTGGTTAAAGTACAATAAATGGAAAGTTAAATTGTACATGAAGACTGAAGTAGCATAAGTATCACACTATATTTTATTTTTTAGAATAACAAGGGAGGGAGCATTTGAACCAGGACTCCTCCATTGGAAATACTAGAGGTACCAATTGAGTTACAAAACTTTTGATGTATCAAACGATACAATCATGAATAACTAGATAATTAATTGAGCTTGGCCATTAGCTAATAAGATGAAATAGAAGCATGTAATATGTACCTCAGGGCCATTCAGGACAGGCAGAAGCATCTCAATGATAATGAGATTGAAAGTTGCTCCAGAGGCAATGAGCTGCACTGCAGCCTCCCCAGTCTCTACGGCTTCTGTTTCCACACCATAGGAACGTAGGAGTGCTGTCTGTATGGCTCGACATACACCTCCATTATCCACCACAAGAGCTGTCAACTTGTTTTTGCAGGAAAAGCGCTGCCCTTCACTCTTATCATTCCCTTCAGCTGAGCCTCCACTCATGCCCATGGGGGAAACATGATCAACTTCTGCTCCCATTTCTTCTTAAATCAACTAATTACTTCTGCACAATAAAGTGGGAATGAAAATGAACTAATTTAGACACAATTACATCAAGCAATAGCTCATATAATTAAGTGAAATCAAATTGATATTACCCAAGAAATGAAACATACATCTCTGTTCCTACAAATTTTTTTCTACCTCAACAAACTCAATTTACAATTTTTTTTTTTTTTTTTTTTTTGGTAGGAACTCAAGCTTCAATTTAGAGATAAATACTAGCAAAAGGCTTCATGGGCCGGCACAATTATAATTTAGAGCTATAAAACTAGTAAGAATTCAATTGTAGCTACTCTGTTTAGTAAAGTAGGGCCAAAGCTCTTTTCATTCCAACTCTGAATAACAACATCATCTGTCTAGAAATGCAAGAACTTTATGAAATTAAGGAATTCAGGAACAACTATGTACGTGCACTTATATTGCGAGGATACAACTATAATAATTCAAATCAGAAAGGGGAAAATTATATTTTTTAAAAGAAACCAACAGCACTGTTTTAGGACAACTCTAGGTAATATTGTGACTCACCACTAGACTCTTCAAAGCTCAATGCTGATGATAATGCAGGTACCTCTAAATCAGCTTATATAGATGAAGCAGCTAACATTTTTCTGTGTACTATCATATCCAGTGGGCATAAAATGTACAGAAGGTCACAAAAAGAGTGTGCAGAAACCCGAGATTCGCGGTAACGTAACTGTAGTAAAAGATGCTTTGTAATCTGATAGCCAGATTTTTTCTTTATGAAGTTAATATCCAAGATTTTCATACATCTGGGCATTTTTATGACACAAGAACAAAATACTAATGATCGACACGTGCCAAACATGCTAATTTTTTTTTTTTCCCTATTTTTATAAATGTGCATACATAAATTAAAAACTTCACCCCATTCAAAATTTCGCATTTTTCAAAATTAACAATGAAATTTCTCATTTACTAGGATCTCATTTTATATATATTTTAAGGACCAACCGAAAATTAAGTTTTCCTGTAGATATAAGCCAATTTATTTATACAATGGCATACATATAATTCAATGTCAATGGACAAATGAACTTAGAACTTTGCAAGCTACCTTACATTTAATGGTGACATAAAGCATGAGACTGGCTTTTTGCTTGAGGTCAAAATAAATTTCAGTGAAAATTTTCTTCTCACCAACTTAGCTTTGAACTATCCATATGTTGAGTGACATAATATTAACCAGTTTTAGTTTATTTTTAGAAACAAGTTGCATAACTTCACACTTTAGTGTTTCCTATATTTCATATAGTCTTTAGTAGTAATTTTGTTGTCTTGTTGAACAATGCTCACAACACAGGAACATATCTATGATAATTGACTAAAAGGATCCAGACTGCTTTCATATATGGTAAAGCTTAATACAACTGATTTTGGCACCATTAATATTTCATTTGCAGAAACTTTTGTAAAATATAAGATAATTGCACGCTTGCTTTGACTGCTTTAATTCTTCAAACTAATTTGTTATAGTATTAAAACAACCTTCTAAATAAAATGCTTCTAAATGAGTTCAAATATATTATTAATTGTAATAAGAGTGTTTTCTCCACCTTGATTTGAATACGCATACAGTACTTAGCAAAAAAAAAAAATAATAATAATAATAAGGGAATACGCATACAGTAAATTTATATATGATTCTCCAAGTAATAAATTAAGGGATCATGGAAACAAGACAAAGTGATGATTCTATTATCAAGAGAGGAAAACATTTCTTCTTTTGATAATGGTGATGAACTTTTAAAGTTAATTTCACGAAAAGTAAAAACCCTTCATCCACCACCACCGCCGCTTCTAGGCGAGTTGGTACCCGGTTATGTAAGTGACCTGTTGCTCGGGTGTTCAAGCCCCCGCATTTACCTAGCAAAAAAAAAAACCCTTCATCCACCATGCAACAACAGTCTCACAAAAGAGAAAAAAGTGTTAGGACATATGTGATTCATGTTAGGAACATATGTCAATATTTATGTAGTTGGCTAATCCTTTGACAAAACGCACTTTACTTGTAATGGGATAGATCTATGATGTGTTTAATACTTCAAGAAACATGTTGTTCAAGTCTAGTATTAAAGCCATAAAAATTGGACCAAAAAACAAGTGAAGAAGGACTATTCATTAAAGCTGCACAAATAGCTTGACAGCTGCTCGACAGATAGCTATCTATCAAGATTTAATGAATGAAACTCAACAGATTCTCGATCGATCGAGGTATCTATCGAGGTTATGGGAATTCAAATTTCCAAATCTAATTTTTGGCCCAAGCTTATGTATTTATGTAGGATTTCTTTTATCACAACCCTAGACCTATATAAGGCTTATTTTAGAGGCCGTCACATAAGAAAATATAAGAAGAACATATACAAAAGGTGACCGACGCCTTATTCTCTCTAAAAGAATCTACTATGTCTTTGCGCCTTAGGGTTTTGTAACCAAGTGCTTTTTGATCTTCATTGTTGATGAAGTGAAGAACTTTGCAGCCAACAATCTTCTTCTAGTTGGTGATTAAGTCACGTACTAAGATCCGCGCAATTGGTTAATCACGTACTGGAATTCGTGCATCAAAGGGTGGCGTTCATATATTGAAGAGTTTAAAGGTTCTAAAGCGGTAGAATGTTTCCACTGTGAGTTCATCTACGGGGATTATAGAGTCTAGCGACAAAGGCTTTGCACTAAATCTGAAACTTCTCTTTACTATAGTGCATTGCTTTTCGGGAAGGTTTCCTCTCAAGTTTTTTACTGTGAAACTAGTTTGTTTCATTGGTTTTCCTAAGTCATCATATCTTGTCTTATTTATTTTTTCCGCTACATGATTTTGACATAATATTGATGTTTGTTTATTTTAACAAGTTTTATTAATAATAAATCTAATTAACAACTTGGACTTAAAACTTGTTAATTTTATCAACCGGAGTCTAAATTTTCCAACAAAAAGAAGGTTCAATCATTAGGCTAATACGATATTTTCCTACAACCTCCTAGAAGTGAACAGTCAATGGGAATATTTCAAGAATAATGGCTATATATTGCTCCTTCAAGAGAAACATGTAGAGATAGTCTTTCAAACTAGGTGAAGTCATTTTTCCATTGCAATGACGACAATGAAGGATTTCCGTAAATTCCTGGCACTCATGCAAGCTAGCTAAGTGCAAAATTCTCTCTGACAATCAAAACAACGATGCATAGGCTGCATCAATGCAGTACCTCGTGTTGCATTCCTACAAATGGGATTAGGATCATCTTAAAAACGTTCTATCTGTTCTCAGTTCTTTTGTTACGTACCTTTATTTTTATTATTTCATAGTTGTGTTCTTATAGTGTGTTTGGGATTTGTTTATTTGCTTCAGCTTATTTGGGTTTTTAGTTTCTTTTTAATATTATTCATAAGTCTTATTGCACTTTTTAATATTATTTATGGTCTTATTGTACTATTCAGCTAACTTTTAATTTTTTTTCTACACTCTTTCAGTTTCAGGAGCTTAATAAGTTGTTCTCAAACAGACCCTAATATCAAAATTCTCTAGATTTCCTATGTACTTGACCATGTAGAGTTCTTTAAATTCTCACATTCTTTTTGTAATTGGGTAATTATAGGTTTATTTTGTACTGGTAATGTAAATCTTGTAGCCTAGTACAATGTAAACTATGAATTTTCCTTTATAATAAAAGGCAACTAGATTAAGCCACATCATCAATCCACTATCTTTTTTTTGGTAACCATCAATCCACTATCGTAACCATAAAATAAAGCTTTTCAAAGAAAAAATTTTAGTTTACAGGAAACTCTTAATTGATCCCGGTAAAAGTGTCCAGAAGGCTGCTCTCCTATCTCTCATATTTTGGCCAATTTCCTGCGTTTTTCAGTTTCTAAGAGTAATTTCCACCGAAAATAAATCTAACAGCCAATACTGAAAACCCAGCTCTCAATATTCCTTTTCTTATCAATCTGTCACTTTCTTATTTTTATTTCTCTGTTTGTCCAACTTTGCCATTGATTCAGTCCTCCCTCCCTTGATCTCGACCCTTGCCTTTTCCTCCAAAGAGTGCCAAACGTGAGACAGTGGTTTGGATTATTGTGGGTTTTGGTTGGATTGAATGTCTTGGGTCAATAGAAGTGTGAGTGTGTGAAAATGGTGTATAACGCCAAAGGTTGGCTGTCTGAGGGGTGAGATGACCAGTCTTTTGAATGTAGAACTGCAAATTTTAGTACATTGAGTTTACAAACTCATATGTTATCAATTATAAAGAGTCAATTCAAATATTCAGTTTCGAAGTGATTGAATTGCACCTATTACATTCATTACTATATCAGTTTGTAAACTTCCTGTGATAAAACTTGCAGTATTTTTATTTTAATAGAGTTAGAGTTTGTTTTCACCCCTATTTATTGAGATGAATGTTAATGAGTTTTTTTTCTTTTTCTTTTTTTTTTAATTTGAGATAGAATTCTACACTACCATAATTTATGTGTATGTGCGTGAAGCTCCCTCTTAGAGACTTGAGCCCAGTCCTTACCCGCCACACCCCACATACACTTATACTTACAGAATGATCATCACATGCCAAGTGTGCAAGGTAGTAATTAACGTGAATGAGTCTAATAAGATGATTTGGAAAACCTTATTCTAAGGTTAGGTAAGTGATTTGATAATGTGGAAATATCTCGCATGCATGACTTTTGAATCCAAAGAAATGTGTTATTTATTACTTCATTGAAATCCATTGTTTTTATTGATCTGATGCAAAGCCTATAAATTTTATTGAGCGGACAATTTCACCTCACTTATTCTCTTTTCTGTTTCAAATTGAGAGGAATATGAAGTTTTGGGGTTTTCACTAAAGTAGGGGCATATGAGAGAGTTTAAGAATAATTTCACAATAAGATCAGACTTATAGTATTTAGTATTTTATGCAACTCCATTCTTCCTTAATTTTTATTTGAGGTCACACTTTAGCAAGGTCTTGCATACTTACAAGGTGAAACCTTTATAATTGTGCAGCAGCATTGGCCCTTGTCATAAGCCTAGTTCATTTGTTGGGTTGAGGCTGTGATAGTTTGGTTTTTTCATTTTCTCAAATTTATATTTTTTTTTCTTTCACTGAACTCAACAATTTATCATTTCTTTTTTTTTTTTCAAAACTGTTTAAATAAATAATAATAATAAAATAAAATTTGGGGCTACAAACCAGGTTTCAAATTGAAGATGACAAAATAATTTTTTTTTATGTAAAATAATTCAGTAAAGCCATTATTTTAGAGTAAAGGGAATTATTGCAAAATTTAGTACAAAATCCATCATAGATGATTTTTGGTTTTTTTATTAAAAAAAAAATTCGAATTACATCTTGATAAATATTAAGTTGAAATGTATAAAGAAACTCTCATTGAATCTTATCTTTTATTTATATTTGGATAACACTAAATAACTGCTAGTTTTATTTTTCTTGTATCTATTTACAACTGAATATATATATTCTCCATTCTTTAGCTGTTATAGCCTTTTTGTTCACACTTTGATCCCCTAAAGATGAAATCATGGTTCCGTCCCTTGATTTATCAACTAACAGCGGTCGCATGTAGCCTGACATCAAATGCAATAGAGAATTGTCATTTTTGTATGTAGTAATGATAATAATGAGAAGGAAAAGAGCATAAAATAGAGGATAAACATGTGATACAAAAATTTGCAAGAAACATAGAGGACGTGATTTTATTTAAACTAGTCGCATACCTGCGCGTTGTGCGGGATAAATTTTTTAGGATTATCTCATTAAATATTTTAATACTATAATTTTAGTTATTAACCATTGGTTTTTCATTAGTTTTTAAGTTAATAAAAACATTAATATGCCTTTTTTTTTACCTTTACATATATATATATATATATATAAGGTTAATGAAATGTCAAAAAAGGGATTTAAAAATTTTCTAACTTTATTTCTTATGCAATTTCTACTATTACCAAAAAAACATCTCTTTTTTAGTTATGATTAGAAATATGGTTTCCATAGTTAGAGTTTGATTAGGTTTAAGTTTAATTTAGTACTATGATTGTATTTAATTGTTGATTATTGATTTAATTTTTTAAGTGGATTTAACGGTTTATTTTACTACAATATAAAGTTTTTAATGTTCTCCATATGGTCATTTTTGTTTTATTTTATACTTCTCCTTACAACCTTTTTGTTTTCCAATTAGTGGTTACTAATTGACATTTGATTTTTTTTTTTTTTTTTATCTACTCTTTATTACTTTGTATTTTTTTTTTTTTTCCATCTCTCTCTCTCCCCCCATTGGCAACCTATCGTTTTCCAAAATTTGATGATGATTCTATGACATTTAATTTGCATTATTCATTTTTTATTTTAATTTAGTGTTTCTAAATTGACATTTGTTTTGTATTCCATTTTTCCTTTGATGCATTGGTTGCGAGAATGGGTGTTTCCCTAGCATTACTCCACTTTATGAGAACAATTCTATTTATTGAATTTAAGAAAAATATTATACGTTTAATATAAAAAAGTAAAGGAAATGTAAATAATTTAATGATATATATGGGGGATGTGGCTGAATTCAAATGTTGAATAAAATAATATGAGATGAAAAAAAAAATTAAAAATATATAACAATAAACACTAACTTATCCAAATCATTCTATGTAATATAATAATATTATATTCTTATATATTATCTTTAATTCTTTATAATGCAATAGGATAACATTTAACCAAAAAAAAGAAACTTAAAACACAAAACTAAATCACATCAATCGAAAATAGAGTTCTAAATAACACAAAACTTGATCAAGCTAAAGTAGAGATGCAAGAAAAATAAAAAAGATCCACCAAAAAACTGAGGGAGAAAGAGAGGGAAATAACCCTTTTTTTGTGAGGGTAAATTATGCAAAGAATGGAAGAGTGAATGGCAAATTTATACTAAGAGGAAGATAATAAAAAGAAACAAAATAAAGAAAG
This sequence comes from Quercus suber, assembly GCF_002906115.3. Classification (NCBI taxonomy): domain Eukaryota; kingdom Viridiplantae; phylum Streptophyta; class Magnoliopsida; order Fagales; family Fagaceae; genus Quercus; species Quercus suber. Next base: position 1,097,022 of record NW_027069675.1, on the reverse strand, counting down.
ATAAAAGGAAAGAGAAATAATGATATTAAGGTAGAAGGTTTGGGGAGATGAAAAGGTAAAGGGAAGGAGAAAGGTTAGAGAAAGTGTAAATGTTAAAAAAAATTAGTATAATTTGATGAGAACAATTTTTTTTTTAATTTAAGTAAAATATTACATTTTTTATTTTTTTTAAATAAAAAGGGAGAGAATATAAATAATTTAATGATAAGGAGGATGTGGTTGAATTTCAATATTGAATAAAATAAGATGAGAAGAAAAAATAAATTAATTAAAAGATATAACAATAAACACTAAATTATCCAAATCATGCTACGTAATAGAATAATATTATATTCTTGTCTACTATCTTTAATTCTTTATAATGTAATCAGATAATATTTAACAATAAAAGAGAACAAAAAATAATAATAATAACTTAAAACATAAAACTAAATTGTATCAACCTAAATTAAAGATCCAAAAAACACAAAAAATATAAACCTAAAGCAGAGACACAAGAAAAATAAAAATCCATCAAAATATTGAGAGAGAGAGAGAGAGAGAGAGAGAGAGAGAGATAACATTTTTGTGAGGAAAAACTATACAAAGAATGAAAGAGAGTGACAGACCAGCAAGAATGTATTAACCCCTTATGATGAATTAACTAATTAATTAGCCAAGTTAATTAATTAATTCAATTAACATGCAATAGGCGTGGTAGTACAAACAAATCACCAACTAAGTTAAAATGCAACGGAAAATAAATTGACACGGTGATTTGTTTACGAATGAAGAAAACCTACATAGCAAAAACCCCACTGGGTGATTTTAAGGTCACCACTCCCGAGAATTCACTATTATCACAACAAGCGATTATAAGTAAAAGAATCTCGATACCTTATACTAACTTACAGTTGAACTCTTATCCCAATACCTGATTGGACTTGTTCTGTAGTGACAATCTCTCTTTTCAATGCACGGCTCCCAGTATGTGACTAACCAATTTGATGCACGGATCCTAGTACGCGACTTACTCACCAACTTGAGAAAGATATTGGCTATAAAGTTCTTCAGTTCATTCACACAATGAAGATCACGAAACTCCTTTGTTACAAAACCCTACAGTGTACAAACACAGCAGATTCTTGAAGAGAAGGATAAACTAGGGCATATGTCTCTGATTCACAATATGCTTGTGAAAAACTTTTGCATTGAGGTATATCAGCTGTGACAGCCCTTAAAACAATCCTTTTATATGTTTAGTGTTATGAAAAAAGAAAGTCCAAACATCTATTCACGAATTGGAGTGAAATCTGATCTGAAAAACTAATTTTCATAAATCTCGATAGATACCCTATCTATCGAGCAGCTGTCAAGCATCGGGCTTAAACAGCCTTTTAAACCTCGATGATACTAGCTGTCGAGTTTTAAAATCCAACACTTCTTTACTTGATTCTTGGACAGACTTGCATGGTTTTAACACTTGAACTTGAAACCTTATTCCTTGAAGCATTAAACACATCCTAGATCTACCCAATTACAAGTAAGATGCGTTTTGTGAAAGGACTAAATAAATAAAGGAAAATGAAGGGAAAAATGAATAATGATATTAAAGCAAAGGGTAGTGGGGAGATGAAAAGGTAAGGGAAGAAGAAATGTTGGAGAAAGTGTAAATATTTAAAAATTAAGTGAATGTTAAAAAAAATTATAGTAAAATTGGAAAGAAAAAAGATAATGACGTGGATGCTGATGTGGCTTAACTAAAGCGTAGTAGCGTAGTAACAGTAAATGCTATACTTCAGCTTTTAGATATATATATATATATATATATATATATATATATATATATATAGATTTTAAAAGATAAGGACGTGGACAAATGTCTACTTCAAGTGCTTATGACATATGAGTATGTCAGTCCAAATGACATAAGATAACGGTACAATATGATATGATAGGAATTAGCATTGCTAAGGTTGTCAAAATCGAAATTCTACGTAAAATCGTGAGAGGTAGGTGGAATCGTGGATCATAAGATCCTACATTATTTGAGAAAAAAACAAAAAATACACATTGATAAGTTAAATAATCACATAAATTATACATTCATTGATAAAATTACCATATATCATTACATCCATTTGTAAGCATCATTGAAAGAAGCCAAAAACCTCAAAATGTGACACTCTATTAGGATATTTTTTATTTGGGTCCAACTGACACTCTCTCTACATAAGAATAGAAAAACTTGGTCTATTGAGATTTTATTTTTCATTTGGATCCAACTAAGCCTTCTGTCAAGTTAAAGAAGATTACAAGAAACTAAGGTCGGTTGAGATCATCAGAATCATACGATCCTACCGATCCTGAACGATCACAAAAATCCTTGAAAGATTCGAATCATTTTGAGCAAGTGGAATCGTAAAATCGTAGGATCGTAAGATTCAAATCGAGATTTTGACAACCATGAGCATTGCAATAAGTCCTCTATCTATTTTGATGTGCACTTTCACATCTAGTTGTCGAGCCCCCTTATGATAGTGATCACAATTTCTGGTGACAATGGCTTTTCAATGAACTCGTCTACTCCAGCAGCAAGAAATTCTTGTTGGTCCCTTTCATCAAAAAATGCAATGATCCCCAAAATCTTGCTTTGGGTACCCATGGCACAAATCTGCCTAGCAATCTAACATATAAGATGGAACAAGATATTATTATCTTTTTGGCTAAAGTACAATAAATCGAAAGTTAAATTGTACATGAAGAAGGAAGTAGCATGAGTATAACACTATATTATTTTTTTCTAGAATAACATGGGAGGGAGCATTTGAACCTGGACTACTGCATTAAAAATACCAGGGGATCTAATTGAGTTACAAAACTCTTGACGTATCAAAAGATACTTATTATAACAAGTTGATTATGAATAACTAGATAATTAATTAAGCTTGGCCCTTTAGCTAATAAGATAAAATAGAAATATGTAATATATACCTCAGGGCGATTCAGGACAGGCAGAAGCATCTCAATGATAATGAGATTGAAAGTTGCTCCAAAAGCAATGAGCTCCACTGCAGCCTCCCCAGTCTCCACAGCTTCTGTTTCTACACCATAGGAACATAGGAGTCCCTTCTGTATGATTCGGCATACTCCTCCATTATGATAAGGCCGGCCCAAGAGTTTCAGAGGCCTAAGGCGAAATCTTCAAATGGGAAAAAAGCTGTCAGCTTGTTTTTGCAGGAAAAGTGCTGCCCCTCGCCCTTGTCATTCCCTTCAGCTGAGCCTCCACTCATTCCAGTGAGGGAAATATGATCAACTTCCGCTCCCATTCCTTCTTAAATCCAACTAATAACTTCTGCACAATAAGATGGGAATGAAAATGAACTAATTTAGACATAATTACATCAAACAACAGGTCATATAATTAAGTGATATCAAAACTGAAATTATCCAAAAAATGAAAAATACATCTCTATTCCTACACATTTTTTTCTTCCTCAACAAACTCGAGCTTCATTTTTTTTAATATGAACTCGAGCTTCATTTTTGAGATAAATACTTGCAAAGGCCTCATAGGTAAACACAATTATAGTTTATAGCTATGAAACTAATAAGAATTCAGTTCTAGCTACTCTGCTTAGTCAAGTAGGGCCAAAGCTCTTTTTGACTCTTCTGTCTAGAAAGGGGAAAATTATATTTTTTAAAAGAAACCAACAGCACTGTTTCAGAACAACTCTAGGTAATATTGTGACTTACCACTATACTCTTCAAAGCTCAGTGCTGATGATAATGCAAGGACCTCTAAATCAGCTTATATAGATGAAGCAGCTAACATTTCTCTGTGTACTACCACATCCAGTGGGCATAAAATGTACAGAATTTGACAAAAAGAGAGTGAAGAAACCCGAGATTCGCGGTAACGTAGCTGTAGTAAAAGATGCATTGTAATCTGACAGCCAGACTTTTTCTTTATGAAGTTAATATCCATGATTTTCATACATCTGGGCATTTTTATGACACAAGAACAAAATACTAGTGATCGACACGTGCTAAACACGCTAATTTTTTTTTTTTCTATTTTTATAAATGTGAATAAATAAATTTAGAACTTCACCCAATTCAAAATTTCACATTTTTTAAAATTAAAAATGAAATTTCTCATTTTCTTGGATCTCATTTATATATTTTTAGGGGCCAAGGGGAAAATTAAGTTTTCCTGTAGATATTTGTCCATTTATTTATACAATGGCATACATATAATTCAATGTCGATGGACAAATGAACTTAAAACTTTGCAAGCTGCCTTACATTTAATGGTGACATAAAGCATGAGACTGGCTTTTTGCTTGGGGTCAAAATAAATTTCAGTAAAAAATTTCTTCTCACCAACTTAGCTTTGAACTATCCTTATGTTGAGTGACATAAAATTGACCAGTTTTAGTTCATTTTCAAAAACAAGTTGCATAACTTCACACTTTAGTGTTTTCTATGTTGCAGTCTTCAGTATTAATTTTGTTGTCTTGTTGAACAACACAGGAACATAACTTTGATAATTGACCAAATGGATCCAGACTTCTTTCATATATGGTAATGCTTAAGACAACTGATTTTTGCACCATTAATATTTCATTTGCAGAAACTTTTGTAAAAAATAAGATAATTGCACGCTTGCTTTGACTACTTTAATTCTTTGAACTAATTTGTTATAGTATTGAAATAACCTTCTAAATAAACTGCTTCTAAATGATCTCAAATATATTATTTGTAGTAATAAGAGTGTTTTCTCCACCTTGATTTGAAAACGCACACAGTACTTAGCCAAAAAAAAAAAGGAATATGCATACAGTAAAATTATATATGATTATCCAAGTAATAAATTAAAGGATCAGGGAAACAAGACAAAGTGAAGGTTCTATTATCAAAAGAGGAAAACATTTCTTCTTTTGAAAATGGTGCTGAGCTTCTAAAGTTAATCTCACTAAAAAGTAAAAACCCTTCATCCATCGTGAAACAACAGTCTCACAAAGAGAAAAAAGAAGGTTCAATCGTTAGGTGAATACGATATTTTCCTACAATGTTCAATTATTAGCATTTATACTTATAGAATGACCATCACTTATACTTGTGAAATGATCATCATGCGCAAAGGGTGTGCAGTAGTAATTAACATGAATGAGTCTTGTAAAGTTGTGATTTTCAACTATCGTGTGGCGCCAAATTTGATTGTAATTTTCTCAATCATTTCCTTGTATGTATGTGGGTTTACTTGTAAGGGATGACTCTGAGAGATTGGTGAAGAATCAAGTTTCAAAAGATGAATCAGTGGAATTTGCGACTAGCTTGTGAGTAGCTCACGAGAAGCAACCCGCGAAAATGCCACGTGTGAAGCACATGACTAGAAACTGAAAAGTCATGCCAGGCTGTCAAGTTTGTGAGTGTTTTGCGGAAAGGGCCATCCCGCGAAGTACCACGAAACTCTCTATTTGGCAGAAAGTTTATTTCTTTACCAAATTCTTTACCCACACTATATATACCTGTGGACGACTAAATTTCTCGGTTCGAAATAAGTCAAACAAGTAAAATAGTTGTACAAATGCGAATTTGTATTGAATATATGTGGTACAATTCTCTGTGATTACAAAAGAGCGATCCTTTGATTCGATCTCCTTGAAAGATTTGTTGATTGGAGTTGTGGTAATGTGATTTTGATTTGAACACCAAATATACTTCAATTTGGCTGAAGAATGGATCGAAGACCTTTGAAACAGAATTACAACGAATCTCTGGCTATGAGCTTGTTAGAAATCCTTTGTTCTTCGCGTTCTTCGTGTTCTTCGTGTGTTCTTCATCTTTGAAGATTTGTGGTGGAAGTTCTTCGGGGCTTTAGATGCTTGAATCCGGAGAGCTTCACTGATTTGTGGTTTGTGAGGTTTCTGGAGGCTTTTGAGCTTGATTCCAATGAATTTTGAGATCTAGGAATATGATTTGGATGATTCCTCTTTGAATGTTCTTCGTATTCGAAGGTTTGTGGTGGAAGTTCTTCGGGGCTTTAGAGGCTTGAATCCGTAGAGCTTCACTGATTTGTGATTTGTTGATGTTTTCGGACACTTTAGGCTTGATTCCCGCAAACTTTTGGATCTAGGCGGATGATTTGGATGATTTTCCTTCGAATGTTCTTCGTATTCGAAGTTAAAGTTCTTGAAGTTCTTGGAGGCTTTAGAGCTTGGTTCCGGCAGAGCTTCTGGACTTCTGAGTGCTTCAAATGGCTTGGTGTCCTCTCCAAATCTCTAGATCTCCTTCAAATGCCTTAGGAAGGCTTCTATTTATAGGAGTTTAGGGGTAGGTAAGCGACACATGGCGAAGTCTGATTGGTGACACGTGGCAGAGCTTGATTGGTCCGCTTATGTCATCGCTTGAACGTGCTGGACTGATTGTGTCATCGCTTACACGTGCGAAGCTGATTATGTCATCGCTTACACGTGCGAGACTGCTTATGTCATCGCTTACACGTGCGCTGATGTGTGATTGGTTTTTGCATGACACTTGGCAAATTTCTATTGGTTTCTGAATAGTGATAGCAAAACCTAGCAGCAATATGTGGCGCTTTGTAATTGGCTGTATTTTGTGGACTTGGTAGTGTGATGTGTCAGCTTGTGATAGGTCGGAAATTTTCCCTCTCTACAAATGCCCCCTCGAGACTCGTTCACACACACAGTTTCAGAGTGTGGTGTGAGAATGAGTTTCGAAAACAGACTTTTACTCTTGGCTCTTCAAATGAAGTAATTGAAGGTGGCGGAGCTTTCAGCAGGATGAGATAACTTCCGAGGAGTAGACCCACCCATATGAAAGGTTTTGATGAGGCTGAAGAGAGGTTTGCAAGTATTTGAATGTACTTACATGATCGAGCTTTCTCAGCAGAGGTTAAGTTGAAGTAACTTCAGAAGAGTGTTTTTGGATTGTTCGCGGCGATCACATGGTATAGAAGATGGGGAAGACGCGAGGATGGTGGCTGGGTACAACATGCAGAGTCATGGGGCTAGCCTTGTGTTTTTAAGAACCGCTGGTGAAGTTATATCAGAAGAGTATACTTCGGATTACGGTGAGGCCATGTGGGAAAGTGGTTGAGTGCGCTTGTGTCATCATTTTACTCAGGTTGAGGTAATTTTAGAAGCTTATGGATTCTGGAGATGACGGTGTTGGTGGTGAAGAAGACGGGGATGAAGCAAAGCGAATGGGTGAAACATACACCACCATGGTATTGGTCCTATATGTCAGGGACCCTCTGGTGTAGGTGTTTCTGGGAGATACACCTTCGAATATGGTACTGACTGTATGTTGCATGGGGTCTGACAGTAAGTCGTAGAATGTGCATGCGTGATTGGACCATACTGACAGACGTTAAGTTGAAGTAATTTCAGAAAAGTTCATTCTGAAATACTTTAAGTTAAATTTAAGTTGGAGTAATTCCAAAAAGTGTGTTTTGAGGTACCAGCAACGATGACCTTTGAGTCCCATAGTGGTGGGGACATGGAATAAGGCTCTGGTGACCATTTACCAGCCCTAAAGGCTGAACTCTGATGAGCTGGTGCCTTGAAGGTTGTTTCAAGTGTTGGATGAAAGACAATTTGTAGGATACCCCAACACTTTTTACCATCTTCTTTTACTGCTTCTTGTTGGAAAAGCACAAAAAAATGAAAGATGGAGCTAACTTGTGATTCTGGTCTTAGAAACCAGTCAAGTTGCTGTTTGTTCTGAACCGCTGCCTCTGCTGGAAGACCAAGCAATTGGAGAGAGACTACAGGAGCCCTGAGGTTAGGAACAGGCGTCTCTGCTGGACTTGGATCTCCTGGCCAACCAAATCTGAAGAAGCATGGAACCACAATGCAGACCTTGTTATGAGTAATTTTATGAACAACTGTGGTCGTTAGGTGGAGAAACAAAATTTGTTTGGATCTCAAAACTACAATGATGCTGTGAAGAGGGTTTCTATTGAACCATGAAAGGGTTGATTTCAAACTGATTATGAAGCGATATTGGTTACTGAGTGTTGAGAATGATGAAGCCATAGTGAGAAATGGCTGTGAGAAGGAGGACTTGAAAATTTGAAAGAAGCAACTCTTCATTTCATGACTCAGTGTTTTTTTGGATGAGTTTTTGGTGAATCAGGCCCTTCTATTTATAGCAGAGAGATGAAGAATGGTAGATGGAGTAGTCAAGAATGGCGGATGGAAATTTTTTGGTGAGAATGGTAGATTCTCGACTGGTAGATGCCGAATGGTAGGTGGGAATGTTTGGCACCGAAAGGGGAGTGGTAGGTTGGACTGGTGACCCGATGTGATTTTAAGTTCAAGACACACTTGTGAGAGTTTATCTATACTTTTGAAAGGGAAGCCTTGATGAAGTCTGGAAAATAACCCTGAGAGGACTCAAACTAGATGGATGAATCTCAAATTTTGATATTGAGAGCTTTGGTTTTGGACATTGTCAGTGCTTCGACGATGTGAGTTAGATTGGTGATTTCCAAGCCATGAAAAACTATGCAAGACAAGTCTAGCTCGAAAATCTTGACTTTGGGTTGATTTCAACATAAAAGACAACTATCTTGGAATTGGGTTATTTGTGTAATTTTCGAGTTTCAAATGATGGAACGGACTCCAAAATTGGAATGTACGCGAAAAATTGAGCAAGATAGGTCCATCTTAAAAATTTTGACTTTTGGTCAATATTTACGCAAAAGTCAACTTTTTAGAAATTGGACGTTTGCACAATTTTCGAGCTTCGAATGGAGAAACGGATCCCAAAATTGGAATTTACTCGAAAAATTGAGTGGGACAGGTCCGTCTTGAAAATTTTGACTTTTTGGTCAAAGTCAAAGGTCCACTCGGTCAAAGCTTTTTATTTTATCTTACTTCTTTTTTTTTTTTTTTCTTCAGTTGGTTCGGACCAGGTCAGACTTCCGGGTCGATCCAGGTTGGTCTGGTCAAACGGGTCAGATGACGTCATTCATGACGTCATGCAACTGAGGCGCGTGCAGGGGTAAGCGCGTGACAGCGCGTGGCGCGTGGGAGAGAAGTCCGGCGCGTGTGAGCGCGTGAGGAATGATGGAGGCGCGTGGGAGCGCATGGGACTGGCGTTGCGAATTGCCGAATTTTCTAGCGGCGCGTGGAGGCGCGTGGCTCATCGTTTGGGCCTGAAATTTTTAGGTTTGGCCGATCTGAGGCCGTAGAATCTACTGGTATTGTCTGTTTTCTGAAATTGTGGGCAGATTTTCACAGATTCGACGAACTAAACCGTTGGTCATCGCGAGCTTATAGCGGCGCGTGGTGCGTCCGTTGTTAATGGCCTTTCTGGGTTTTGTAGATCGAGGCCCGTTTAAGGTCCCTGTGGGGTCCGTTTTGTGAAGCAATGAACTGATTTGGGCAAATTTTGAAAGACTATTCCGTTGGTCACTGTGAGATTGTGGCCGCACATGGGAGCACGTGGATAGTCTACTGTGTTTGATCTTCTCTGGGTCTTGTAGCTTGAAGTCCCTAGAAGATCCTTGTGGATTCAATTTTGTAGAAACAACACAAATCTAACAAAGAAATCCATAGGCATGGTTGGATTTGTTGCCATCTTATTCCACTCTGACGGTGGCAACTCTGACAATGTTTGACAACTCAGGCAGAGAGTGGTTTCAGGGTCATCACTGAGTATCTCTACTATTCTCAAGGGTTGGTGGCACAGTTTTTTTTTTTTTTTTTTAAGGGTGTGTGGTGGTCCTATCATTCTTTTCTAAAATTAATGAATTTGTTTCAATTATATGCGGAAGCATAAAATCAATGAAATTAATCCTTCCAAATAGAATCTATTAAATTGTATACATGATGACAATGCACTAAGATCCGATGCAATATTGCTATTGCACCATGCAATTAACTCTTAGTTATGAGAGAGAAATTTAAAAAATAAAAATAAATAAATAAAAAACCAGTCGCAGGCCCACGCGATGTGTGGGAATAAATAATTATTTTATATTATAATATAATGTATAATTTTTTTTCTCTAAAATTTTTTGACGATAGTTTGTTCTCACTAAAAATTAGACAATTTCAATTCAATCCAATTAGGTCTATTGGTTTTTTTCTTAATTTTTGGGTTGAAAAGTGTGAAATTTTATTATATTTGGGCTAAACTCTATAGTTTTGAGTTAAAAAATACAAAGAAAATACTAAAATAGACGCTAGAAATTAGAAAAATGAGCCTTAAATGCAATAAAAATGACAAATATTCAAAAATCCTATTCTGTCCATATTGGTTTTATTCGGTCCATTCTATCCCTCTTTTGTCCAATTAGATCCTATTTGTCCTGTTTAGTCCATTTTGTTTACTAAAGTTCTATTCAGTCCAATTCAGTCTATACAGTCTTATTTAGTCTATTTAGGTCCAATTCAGTCTATTCAGTCCAAATTGGCCCTATTCAGTCCACTTTGGTCCTATTTCATCCAAATTGGCCCCATTCTGTCCACTTTGATCCACTTTAGTCCTATTTGGGCCATTCGGTACACTTTGGTTCTATTTGGTCTATTCTGTCCACTTCGGTCCTATTCAGTCCACATTGTTCCTATTCCGTCCTCTTCGGTCCAGTACGTTGTTTTGGTCCTATTCAATCCGATATGGTCTCATTCAATCCATTATGTCTACTTCAATCCTATTCGGTCTATTCATTCTTATTTTGTCCACTTCGGTCATATTCGGTCCAATTCAATCTATTCAGATCACTTCGGATTATTTTGGTCCACTTCATTCAACCTAAAATAGAGATGAAAGAACAATATAATAAAATCCACCAAAAATGGAGAGAGAGAGAGAGAGAGAGATATAACATCTTGTGTGTGAAAAATCTATGAATGGAATGAAAAAGAGAATTGTAAATTTATAATAAGAGGAGGAGAATAAGAAAAGTAAAAAAATAAAGGAAGATAAAGGGATAGAAGAAAAATGATATTAAGGTAGATAGTAGTGGGGAGATGAAAAGATAAAAGGAATGGGAAAAGGTAGAAAAAGTATAACAATAAGTTGGGAAATTAATAAGAAAAAAATAAAAAATAAAAAAGAATGTTGGAAATGGGTGAATGATGTGGTCATTAATGTGGCTTAACAGGAGGGTATAGTAATAATAGATGCTATGCTTAATTACATGTGTGTGTGTGTAACAATAAAAAAATTAAACGTTAATTTTTTTTTTCTTTTTTTTATTCAAGGGTTGAGATTAAAAGTAATTTTTAAAACTTTTAATTTAGTTATTATACCGAATCTCAATCCTCAAGTCAATTTTGGTCAAAATAAAATAAATGGGATGGAAGCCTAAAATCAATCAAATATTAACTTCGCCAATCATGCATCCAATGCCTTTCTTGTAAACAATCCCTTACTAATTTGGTTATTCCAATTTACATTTTCAACTCAAAAGTCAAAAGCAAAGGTTCAAATATATATATATATATATATATGTGAATGAATGATACGGGAATTGATTTGTATCAAGTCAATTTTTTAATAGAATTAATAAATTTTGAACTTGTCAATCACGCTTGGCTTTCCTTCAAAATACAAACCCTAACTTTCCCATATATATATATATATTCCCCCTTGCTTAACATATTTGGTAATTCCAACTTATATTTTTTTACTCACTATCCTTCTTCTCTTGCTCATTACAGGTAACTGATTGATACGCCCTTCTCTTTTCTTTTTCTAAATGGTAGTATATCACAAAAATATCACAGATATGTGTAAATTTTAAATGCACCTTAATATTGATATTTATGAGGAGAAGCAAAGAAGCTAGAGGTATAAGAACCTTAATCGTGAGAATGACAGTGTATTGACTTTTATCAAGATCACACTGTCTAAGTGGTTTGGACAAACTGGCAAAGTGATATCAACTTATCACGTATGAAGTTCTTGAACGTATCAAGTTCAATAAAACATAGGCGATTGCGCCTATGTTTTATTTTATTGACTAATAGTGTAGTAGTTAAAGTATAGGGTGATAGGGTAAAGTTGTAACTTTCACACTCATTTAGTGTACATATTCCATGCACGTTATTTATTTCTCTTTTTAATTGTGGACATTAAGATGTATACATGAATTTTGAAATTGAAAGCTCGAATATGTGTGAAACACAAGAGCTTGTTTAGACCCCCTAATTAAAAATTAGGGCTAGATTGTTTTCATTCTTACTTAATCAAAGTGCGGAAACAAGAGTAAATGTGCTCAATGAACCGACACTACTCTAGTGCATAAACATGAATAACAAACAATAAAAATAAAGTACAAAAGTAAGGGAAGAGAGATGCAACCACAAGATAACACCAAGACTTGTTATCAAAAAGGAAACTAAAAAACTTGGTGAAAAACCTCTCTGCCGCCCACAGTAAATTGATCCACTAGATAATAAAGTTGGAGTACACGAATAATAAAAAACCCTTCAAGTCTAGTTTACCTAATATACTCGAGTCCTCTAAGCTCCTGCTACCAACAAACTTCTCGGAGTCATGTCTTCTTTAGCTCTCTAGATCCCGCAATATGTCCGATTGCATCATCAAGTCTCACTGGCTTTTTTTGGCAAATCCCCAAAACTTTCCAAGTTCCAAAGCACTCTCTACACTTTGAAAATGTGTGGGTTATGTTTGGGTACAAATATCCTCTCAAGTTATAACAATAGGAGAAGGAAGGAGAAGAAGTTAAAATGATTTCTTACTAAGGATGAGTAACTTTCTCTCTAAAAGATGGGTGTGTGCGTGTTGTAGAAAATCTATCTAGGGTTTTTGTCTCTAAATGACCTCCTTAATACTTTTGTGGATGATAAGGGTATATATAGTATGGGTGAAGGATAAGAAAGTCACACTTAAAAATCTTTTAGTTAGAGAGTTTCGTGGATATCTCATGAGAAAGCCTTACCCACGAGACACTCGCGAAATCCACTGATTCTTCATTTTATGCTCAATTCTTCACTAACTTAGTACTAAATCCAATACAATAAAATCCCACAAAATATAAGGAACACAATTAAAACAAATACAACACTTTTTGTCATAGAATAAGCCAACAAAAATGTTATGATAAAGATCATAACTTAACAAAAACACTATTTTTCAAAAGTAATATATACTGTCTAAGTTTGAAACAATATTTTTCAGGTGGACAGTCTACGGTAACCTTCAAATACGAGAACCGATGCACTGAGTCAATATGGCTTTGGTGCCACCCCATCAATTGGTGATAGTGATCCTGAGTTCACCTCAGGAACTTCAAAAACACTCCAATTGCCTGATCAATGGAAGGGTTTCATTTGGGGGAGGACCAAGTGCAGCCTCAATGCCTCAAATTATTTTTCATGTGGAACTGGAGATTGTGGTGGCAACAAAATTTGCCAATGGCCAATACCCAATTCCCCAGTGACCATAATTAATTTCACTATTAACCAGCCAGCACAAACCCCTTGTGGTCTCCTATGAACTGAACTTGAACCACGGGCATAACGTACCAGTCCGGATCCAACCTGTTGGTGGTTCTGGACCATGCCCTGCGGTGGATTGTGCTCAAGATTTTAGCGATAAAAAAAAAAAAAAAAAAAAAAACAAAACAAAATCTACTCTCTATATTTGTATTTTGAGTGTTATATGAAAGGCAAAACAAAAATTAAATGAATTTGATAATTTACATATAAAATTATTAACAATTTTCTTGAGTTTCTAATAAAAGACTTTTGAATCCCTAAAGCTAGTCTTTTTTATTAAAAAAATTAGTAAAAGTATTTTGCAAACAATAGCACATCAAAATTACAAGCAAGAGTCCAACAACAAAAATAGACTGGGGACAAGTTGCAAAAGGCATATGACTAACAAAATTATATGAAAAGGCACACGTGGCCCGTGCCATTTGCTTCTCTCCAATCCCAAAACAAAACAAACATAAGGCATGACAAAAGATAAGGAATGAATGTCTTGCACAAGTCATTCAATCAACCGTAAGAGCAACCACATCAGTCTTTCTAAAAATTTCTATCTATTTTACAAAAAGAACCTATTTTTTCTATTTTACACTATCACTTTACAAAGTACCTACATCAGTTTATCTATTCTACACTTTCTTTTATTTAAATAATATTTTTCTCACATTTTTTTATTATTTCACACCTACCCATATGACCCCACCAACTTTTAACCCACACTACTCACTATTTCTTTTTCTCTTAACACTTTCTTTTTCTCATTCTCCTTTCTTTTCTTTCTTTTTTCATCTTTTTCTTCTTCTTCTCCTTCTTCTTCTTTCTTCTTTTTCTTCTTCTCATTCTTCTTCTTCTTTTTCAATTTAGGTTTCACTATGGACGGTGATTTTGGGTTTCCAATTTGGGTTTAATTTTTTGAGGTATTTTCACAATTCGCTCCAATACCAATGGGCTTGATTTGTGATCGAATGTTATAAAAGATTTGTGCCCCCTCATCCTTCACTAATTGGTCGTTGGATGGTGTGGACGACTAAATTTCTCGGTTCGAAATAAGTCAAACAAGTAAAATAGTGTCACAAATGCGAATTTGTATTGAATATATGTGTGGTACAATTCTCTGTAATTACAAAAGAGTGATCCTCTGATTCGATCTCCTTGAAAGATTTGTTAATTGGATTTGTGGTAATGTGATTTTCACTTGAACACAAAGTATCCTTCAATTTGGTTGAAGGATGGATCGAAGATTGTTGAAACGGAATTACAATGAATCTCTGGCTATGAGCTTGTTAGAAATCCTTTGTTCTTCACGTTCTTCGTGT
>NW_027069675.1:1079415-1082013 GCF_002906115.3 Quercus suber | reverse complement strand
GGAATTAAAGCTCTAAAGCCTCCAAAAACTTCAAGAACTTCAACTTCGAATACGAAGAACATTCGAAGGAAAATCATCCAAATCATCGCCTAGATCCAAAAGTTTGCTGAATCAAGCGGCAGAGCTTCTGGACTTCTGAGTGCTTCAAATGGTTTTGGTGCCCTCTCCAAATCTCCTGATCTCCTCAGCTCAGATCTCCCCCCAAATGCCTTAGGAAGGCTTCTATTTATAGGAGTTTAGGGGTAGGTAAGTGACACGTGGCGGAGCTTGATTGGTGACACGTGGCAGCGCTTGATTGGTGACACGTGGCAGAGCTTGATTGGTCCACTTATGTCATCGCCTGCACATGCTGGACTGGTTGTGTCATCGCTTACACGTGCGAAGCTGATTATGTCATCGCTTACACGTGCGATGATGTGTGATTGGTTTTTGCATGACACTTGGCAAATTTCTGTTGGTTTCTGAGTAATGATAGCAAAACCTAGCAGCAATACGCGGCGCTTTGTAATTGGCCGTATTTTGTGGACTTAGTAGTGTGACATGTCAGCTTGTGATAGGTCGGGAATTTTCCCTATCTACAGGGACACACATGATTCTTTTGCCCCGTTGAAACAATTGCCAAGAGAGATTAACCATCTAGGTGGGGTACTGCAATTTGAATCTTCCTGCAATGGCTTGTTGTGCATCACTGCAGTTCGTCACAGGAAACCTGTTACGTATGTGGGTAATGTAATTACAGGAGAGTACATGGCCCTTCCACAACCCAAGAATGATGGATTCAAAAGAAGAATACTGGGGCTTTGTTTCAGCCAAACCACTAAACGATACAAGGTGATTCGAGAAATTTGTGATAATAGGCGGTCTTATGCTACACAGGAGCATCAATCACATCAGGTTGAGGTATACACACTTGGTACAGAGAAATGGAGAAATATTGGAGATCTCCCATATTCATTTCCTAAATCAGAATACATAAGTATTTGTGACTCCTTGAATGGTGCTCTGCATTGGTTGGTTCAGCCTCATAACAATACCACATTCATTTGTCATTTTGACATTGAGAATGAGCGATTTAAACCATTTCCCGGGCCCCCTGTTCAAGACCTTTCGAGCGTCAGGCATATGCATTTGGGAGTGTCAGGAGGTTTCCTCTATTTATGTGAGAAATTTTTGACTTCTTATTCTGTTGAAATTTGGGTTATGAAGGATTATGGTGTCGAACAGTCTTGGACGAAAGAGTTTGTTATCTCTAATGCGGAATGGATTAATTCAATATGGAATCGTGGACCTGTACAGATTTTGAACTATGGTCTATACACAAAAATGGAAGCAATGGAAGGTGCTGAATTATATATTTTGCATAATTCTGAGTTGTCTGCCTATAATGCCAAAAGTCATGAGCGGAAAATTCGGGTTCGTGGTATTAATCCATCCTACTTTGTGATTCCTTACGTACCAAGCCTTGTTTCACTCAAGGAAGCTGTGATTGGGGAAAGTTCACAGGTAATTTATACCTGATCGGAATTGTCTTATTTTTTTCCCTTTTAATTGTTCGTCCTCTTCAGTTAGTAATCACAGGTTTAAAATTAAAAAGAAAAATATATTCTTAGGCTATATAGCGCACACCACATGACATAATTTTCTTTGTATGGTAAGTAGCAACAGCATGTAAACGTTGACATGTCATGTTTGACAGTAAAATTCTTGTTGCGTGCATTCTGTTGATCTCATAAAATTCATGTTTGATAATAACGTCATAATAATGCTAACGGTTATGCTTTGCTCAATAATCAGCAAACCTCTATAAACATTTAGTTCTTTAGAATGATAAAAATATGAATTTCGTGTTGAAAATCAATACTGCCCTAACTTTTTATTCAACTTACACATTGACTATTTTGCAAAATTGCACATCTTTTTATGCTAAGTAATATAACAAAGTTGGATGTACTTACAGCCATTTTCATATTAAAATTGACATAGTTGTTTTTCCACCAGGAGCTCATCAAGACCATCCAATCTCTTGAAGTGAGTAGACTGTATTCCTCGTTAATTTCAGTGACTGATACAGTTGATTCAGCGTTGTGTAAGCTGGCTTGGATGGGTGCTACGCCTGGAGTTAAACTGAAGCCTAATCCTTGGTTCATAGTAAATTATATTTGCCGTTTAAAACAAAGATGACAAGAAAATATGCAATTAAATGAGAACAAATCCACAGTATACTTGGATGAAATTAAATGACACAAGATGAAAGTTCCCAAAATAGAAGTGAAATAAAAAAGGTTCTTGAGAACGTGAACATTAAATTTTTGTAATATATATAGTGAAGTTTTAAGGTACTAATTAATGATGCCCACAATGGTTTTACTTGTGTCAGTGTTAACCATAGTTGCAATGTCCAGACAAGAGATAAGGATGAAAAGAAGGAGATGAAGAAAAGAGAAATACAAATATGGATACCAAAAATTTTTCTATTTAATACATTCTCTTATTTAGGGAAAAAAAATGTGGTTTGGGGGGGGGTATAGAGAGTTTATTTCATACTTAAATCAACTACTTAATAATACTTAATAAAAAAAACTACTTAATAATAATAAT
>NW_027069675.1:1042255-1078997 GCF_002906115.3 Quercus suber | reverse complement strand
AAAAACCAAAAAAAAAAAAAAAAAAAAAAAAAAAAAAAAAAAAAAAAAAAAAAAAAAAAAAAAAAAAAACATTCTTTTTCTTTTCACTCACTACTCTTTTCTTCACCGTGTATCTCTCATAATTATCTCTTGTTCTCTATATTTTTCTCTCTTTTGCTTGCTCCCACTCACGCAGTTCTCCAAGACTGCACTATCCTTAGTCTCACTCACTAGGACTTCTCTTTACTCTTCTCTTCTGCACCAAATGGCCGAATGGCCTTTCCTTTTCTTTCTTCACCTTTTTCTTTTTTTCTTCATTTCACATTCTTCACATTAAGGGCGGTAACGTTGTTTTAATAATATTATTTGTATTTTTTTTGTAATACATGTGTGTGAAAAATTGTATAAAAATACGTATAATATTGTTTAAAAACTGAAAACTGTCATACCAAATGACCCCAAGTCACAATAAATGCAAATCAGTTACCTTGACTTTAGTACGTAACAAAGATGACTTCAACTCCTCTTTTTGGCAAGCTTCTCAAGCAAGTTCCCTTAAACTTTTTGACTTTTGTACATGATGAAGAAAATTTTGAAGCGTATAAGTAATTTTTGAAGGTGGAAATACGATTTACCCACCTGATCTAGCGTATAAGTAATTTTTGAAGGGGTGGAGTATTGTCAAATTTCATGTCGTGCTCTAAACGATAAATATTTGTAAAACTAGCTGCTGTTTGTCAGTCAATGAGTCTTTCCAACCCAACCCCAAAAAGTCTTTTATAAAAATAAAAAAAATAAAAACACGGGAGAAAAAGTAACCTTAACCTTAACCTTTCCTTTTTGGGTGAGGTTTATATATAGTGGTCTATTTTACACGAGGATAGTTCAACTTTTTGAAATTGGGCTTTTTGAAAAAGTGGGGATTTCAAAAAGTACTATATAAATCTAGACTCTTTTAAAATGCTGTTTGACTAATACTTATAAAAGTGGGGGTTTGAGTTGTAAATTACTAAAAACAATGTATATATAAGAGAGTTTATTTCATACTTAAATCAACTACTTAATAATACTTAATAAAAAAAAACTACTTAATAATAATAATAAATAATTTATTGTTAACTAAAATTTGTTGTAAAAATACTTTAGAGATAACATTACTCTAATATAAATTTTTTTTTTTTTCAATAAGCTTACATTAAAAAAAAAAAAAAATTGCTCATGCCCTTGCCCCACACCACACGTGTAACCAAAACAACACTTTTTTTTTTCCATTTTTTTCTCAGCCACATTTTCTTCACCTTTTATCTTCTTTATTTCTCCCTTATCTCTATTTTTCTTCAAACACACACTTCTTTACATTTTGTCTTCTTTCAAGTTTCAACACCTCTCTCTCTCTCTAACTCTTTGTTTCACATATTACTGGTAGTTACCAGTACCCACACTTCAACAAAGTGATTTTTGTGAGTCACAGTTTCCTTCTAGCAGTGAGGCATCGCCTCATGGCTCATCAAGATTCAAGACCCACTTCGGCACCACCATTTGAGGCAACTTTTTCATCGTTGTGTTGATCAATGACTCCATGATTCTCATCAAGAATCAAGACGCAATTCATTTTGGCAGTATCCACTGTAGCAGAGAGATGAGATCTAGTTCTAGAGCTAAGAACTGCAGATAGCATGATCTACCTTTTAAAACACAGTGGGCAATTTGGGAAATTCACAGTAGCTTCCAACAGTAATATTGATAACTCGCTGTGGCTTTTTTGCAAAAGCTCGTGCCCAGCTACCACACAAAAAAGTGCAAGTCTTTTGTATTTGGAAAACAGGCTTTTCTAAAACGCGCGTTTGCATTTCATTATCAAACATGCTTTTTGAATTTTCAGCTTGAAAACGCGCATTTTGACTCCTCAAAATGGAATCAAACGCACACTAAATATGTTGAGATATGATCATATATTCAATTTAAACACATTCTCGTATCCTAACATATGCAGTAGAACTAACCCTAAATACAAGCCCAACCCTTTATTTTTTTTAAGGAAACCTTGACCTTAACGGTTAATGGTTAAAAGTCGTCGAAGGTGAATTGTGAGTCCGATCACCACAAAAACATATTTAATATATATATATATAGAGAGAGAGAGAGAGAGAGAGAGAGAGAGAGAGTCTTTGAAGTCGAACCCTTCCTCTTTCTACAAACCACAATCCACATGGACTTCACCTCAAAAATAGACCCCACCATTTCCGCCATCATCGATCAAACAAAGGAAAGGATGCTTGATTTTCAACAAGTTGCAATAAACAAACAAGAAGGACACACCGAACCACGCATCTTCTTTCATCGTCCTCAACACTCACACACTGACACACACGCCTGGTCCTCTCTCCTTTCAAACCCACAAAGAAAACTTTCTCTAAAGTCTTTCTTTTCCCATTGAATAATTCTTAATAACCTTTTTCCTTTCCATCAATGAAAAGATAGAAACTTCTTACAGTTATTGATCACTCAGTACTGTTACTACTTACTATTTGCCTTCAACTCTTCAACACGATGGAAGTCTCAAACTCATCAAAGGCTCTACGATTCATCACCTACCAGCCCTTCTTCTCCACCGTCCGATCAGGCGACCTTGGCTCCCTCAAGCAGCTCTTGGATAAGCTGTCCGGAGATGACCCATCAGATACTTCCACCATCTCCGATCTAATGGCTCTGCAGAACGATGCAGGGGAGACTGCCCTGTTCTTGGCCGCAGCCAATAATCTGCATGAAATTTTCAGTTACTTGCTTAGCTTCTCTGATATTCAGACCCTCAAGATCAGGTCCAACTCTGATATGGATGCCTTTCACATCGCCGCTAAGCTTGGCCACCTGGGTATGTTACTCTCAACTCTCAACTCTTAATTTAGGTCTGTGTATCTGTTTTTTTTTCCTTTTTCTTTTGATGGGGTTGTTGGGAATTGGCTAAATTTTTCGTTTTTGTGTTTTTTAATGAATGATTAGCTAAATTTTTCATTTTCTGCATGGTTGTATTTGATTTATGGATCAATAGTTATAGAAATATTAGATGCTTTGGCTGAAAGAATGGTCAGTTTGTTTAGTACTTCTCTTGCTTTTAACAGCAAATATGAGTGTATTGTTTTGCTCTGCAAAGCAATTGAAGTGCCTTGAGAATTATGACTTAAGTGATGCCTAATCGTTGCTAATTTCTTGTGCATATATATTATGGCTCACAAGTGGTGCTCATGATCTAATCAAATTTTGTATTGGTATGATTGGATTTGTAGGAGATTGAAATCTAATTGATTGGATGCATAGCTCTGTTCTGGACTTGGGTGTGAGGAAGTAGTTCATGTAGTACTGGGCTTTTGTGTTTCAGGGAAGAGCTTGTTTCATACGAGTGAATTTGTTGAACCTTGTAATCGTTGAACTGTGATTGATTTTATTGATCTAGCGTCAGACTCAAACTGTGAAATGAGATTATTTACTTGTGGAGGAATGTTTTATCTTTGTCATTTTGGCAAAGCTTTTTACCCCTTTAATGGGGTGTATATAATGATGTATAAGAAAGAAAAATCTGACTTACGATGGTTTCTAGATTCTAAGCATCCCTTGCTTTGAGCATTTTTTTGTAGATTTAAGGTTGAGATTAGAGAGTAGAAAATAACCTTCGTGGTAAATTTGAGAGTGATGGCCTGTAGTCCTCCTCAAAATCATGCATGGAAACAACTGATGTGAATTGCATGCATTCAACAAGCCATGATGGTGCTTTATCTGAAAATAAGTGTCTTAGCCTACTATCAAAATACTGAAGCGATTATAACAATCCTAGCAGTGTATATAATTTGGCCACTAAAACTGAGCATCATTCATCCAGGAGTTTACTATAAGTACCATTTGCTTAAATTATTTTACAGTTATTATGTAGCGTTGAAAGGATATATTTCACTTACCCAAATACAGGGAGGATATCTTTTTGAGTAGTGTTTGACTGTTATTTTCTTCAGGTATTGTGAAGGAACTTTTGGGCATTTGGCCTGAGCTTTGTAAGTCGTGTGACTCCACTAACACCAGCCCGCTTTATTCAGCTGCTGTGAAGGATCATTTGGATGTAGTGAATGCCATCTTGGATGCTGATGCCAGCTTAATTCACATAGTAAGGAAAAATGGGAAAACTGCATTGCACACAGCTGCCAGGTATGGCCTCCTTCAAATTGTAAAAGCACTTATAGACCGTGATCAAGGAATAGTCAGCATCAAAGATAAAAAGGGTCAAACAGCACTCCATATGGCAGTGAAAGGTCAGTGTCCTTCAGTAGTTGAGGAGATATTGCAAGCTGATTGCTCTATTCTGAATGAACGTGATAAGAAGGGTAATACAGCTGTGCATATGGCCACAAGGAAAGGCCGTTCACAGGTATTTTTGTTCTGACTCTAAAGATGAAAACATGTTGGCACATTTGTTTCCTCTAGAATTTCTTTTTCTTTTTTACATTTTTGTTGTTAGTATTGATTTTAATTACAGTAGTAACTAGTAAGATTAGGAGCTATCCATTTCATTGTTGTGAGAATTCATCTTGCAGCTTCAGTACCACTTGCCAAGGACCCTTCTCCTGGACTCTTTCATGGTTCATACTACCTACCTGAAATATCTCTATCACCTCTTAGCTATCCCATTATCTATACCACCTCTTTAAACAGAAGCATATAACCGTGTCCATGGTAGCAATCTAAGATGAGGAAGAGGATTAGGAAAAGCATAAAGCGATCACTTCCTTAAAGAGGCCTTAAAGTTATAAATGAAAAGACTACCTGTTTTATGAGTCAGCATTTACTGATGACTATGAAAGTGGATCTATAAAGTAGATGCATCAAGTTAACCTTATTGGGTGCCTCTTACCAGCTATTAGTCATTGCCTATTCACCTTTTGGCTGTTGGAAACCTTACCAGTTCTTCAGCTACTGATGTTGGAAGCTTGATTTTCCTGTTATTTGAGTGAGATAAGTTGAAAAGGCAAACATCAATATTAAAAATTAATGTTGGTTAACTTAGAGGATGAGGAAGTAGAAACTTTCAATACCAGTCATCATTAGAAAGACTATAGCAACTTAAAGGGTTTTCATCCTATCAAATTGCCTGTCTGATTCCACTACCACATTTATATGTACAACTTTTATCCTAGAAGAAACTAGAAGTATGATATCATATCCTCTTAAGTTCATTCTTGATCATAAATATTTGAAGGCTTTTTGCACTTTAAATGTGTTTGTTATTCCCTCTGTAGTTGTGTTGGTTGTTTTCCTGTACTGAATATTGTTCTCAATTTTTCAGATAGTAAGCCTGTTGCTGACCTACACATCTGTTGATGTCAACGTGATTAACAATCAGCATGAAACTGCAATGGATTTGGCAGATAAACTGCAATATGGAGTATCTGCGTTGGAAATTAAGGATTCTCTAACTGAAGCTGGTGCTAAGTATGCTAGGCATGTTGGCAAAATGGATGAAGCAATGGAACTCAAAAGGACTGTCAGTGATATAAAGCACGAGGTGCACTCACAATTCAAAGAACATGAACAGACCCGTCGACGAGTTTCTGGTATTGCCAAAGAATTAAAGAAAATCCACAGAGAAGCTGTTCAGAACACCACAAACTCTGTCACAGTCGTTGCTGTTCTTTTTGCCTCAATAGCTTTCTTGGCCATATTCAACTTGCCTGGCCAATATTTTACAGATAAATCAAACGCAGGGAAGGCTAGGATAGCTGATAGGATTGCTTTCAGAGTATTCTGCCTTTTAAATGCTACCTCACTCTTCATTTCTCTAGCTGTTGTTGTGGTTCAGATCACTTTGGTGGCCTGGGACACAAGGGCTCAGAGGCAGGTTGTGTCTGTTGTTAACAAGCTAATGTGGGTTGCCTGCACTTGCACTTGTGGAGCGTTCCTGTCAATAGCTTTTCTTGTTGTTGGAAAGCCAAATTCATGGATGGCTATTACTATAACCATTATGGGAGCTCCAATTCTTGTAGGGACTCTTGCAAGCATGTGCTACTTTGTTTTCCGGCAACACTTTGGGATTTTCCGCAGTGACTCCCAAAGACGCATCAAAAGGACTAGTGGGAGCAAGTCTTTCTCATGGACCCACTCTGCAAATATATCAGACCTTGATGACTATAACTCTGACCTTGAGAAGATCTATGCTTTGTAGACACCAGATTTAGAACAATGAGTTAGTTGCTCAAGATCTTCTATTGTTCATGCAATGTTAGGCCACAATTTCAAACTATGATGAGGTGCACAGAAAAGTTGATGGGTTTGGCTCTGTATGATGGTTGACCAACAAAAAATTATGTATATTTAGGCGCAATGAGGCGTACTATGATAGTTCAGTCTGTACGAGCTTATATAAGTTTCCAACAAATTGCTTGTTGATTGTGATAGCATGTTGCTGTGGTTGTAAATTTGCAGTTTTGTATGGTTCCAATCATACTAACATAGCAACTTGAATTTGTGAACTTTCTGAATTCCTGTATATCTATTCAAGGCAAGAGAATTGTTTAATGTATAAATTAGTCAATATAGGATGGCCGAAGGATCTGAGCAGGTTGATGCTCATAGACTACAAACTAATGCAAAATAATCAATAAATAACAAAAAATATATTAGAATGTACCTTAAGATTTCATGCTAGATATCTCCCTTCTTTTACATTAGATTTTTGCTTCTTTTACATTTTTTTCCTTAGATACCATGGTGGGGGTTACAGAGATGAGATAAATTGCTTTTACAGAACTAGAATAAGAAAAGAATCGTTTGGTGCAGAAAGAAAGGAAGATGGGTTCGTCTGCCTGGTGGGGGTGTATCAGCTCTGACATCCTTACAGGAGCACGGATGTGGTACAGGACAATAAGACTTTTTTTCTTTTTTCTTTTTTTCTTTTTTTTTTTTGGGGGGGGAGAATCAGGACAATAAGAACTTAATGTCATATAATAAAAGTTTGGTCTTAGAAGTAGATATCTCACGTGACTTTTAACAATAGTTTAACAATTAAATTATATCTAACAGTTCTTTAATACACAGCTACATAATTTTAATGGTTGCCAAATGGAGTCTACATGACCCAATGAATCACTACCTTCTTTTTCTTTTCTTTTTTCTTCTTTTTTTATACCATTTCAAAAAGGCATTAACCATAGTTAGTATTTACATCATGTTCCATAATTGGCCAACAGTAGTAAGTTGGCTCTTTTGTAGCCAACGCGGCTAGCGACCATACATGATCAAGGATAACCTTAGAAACAAAAATCAGCCTAAAAGCTAACCCCATCTGCTGTAGAGAGGAAAGGCCCACCATTATAGTTCTTACTTTCCAATCTGGAGCTCTCTTCCTGTCGAAAATATGAACTAGCTTTTTGCAATTACATAACAAAAAAATTTGCTGAATCACTACCTTCAATTCCACCATTAACTGCATCCCACAATCATTAGTGAAAGTTTTTGGTCATTTCCATTTTAATTGTTCTTTTTTATTTTTCTAACTACCACCATGAAGTTGTTCCCCGTTTTGTAGAACAGCCTTGCTACTCTTTCATGGATCATAGAAAATTGAAAATGCCTTGATTTCGGGTTTCACACTCCATTTGTTCATTGTGGCTTTCTCAGTTCTCACACCTTTATTTTGTCCATGATGTCCAGGTTTTTTTTTTTTTTTTTTTTTTGGCTGAATAAATTAATTTATTAAACACAAAAAGCAACGGAAGGGCACGGCCCATCTCTCTCTTGGGATAAAAGGCCAGTCATCAAAAGTCCATTTTACAACATTGCAAGCAACAAAATTAATAGATTTATAAGTGTACCAAATCCCAAGGTTTTTTTTTTTTTTTTTTGGGGAACAAATCCCAAGCCACACAGTTCTTTTAACAAAAGTTTCATATCATCTACAATACCATTGATTAACCATGGAACATCAAAGAGATTGTCATTAATTACAGTTAATACCGAAGTCGAATAACTATCAAAGATCATAAAATCAAATTTCGTTTGGATTGCTTAACTGCAAGTAGAGCTGCTGTTGCTCCACCACACAAAGGAATCCTCATGTGAATTTTCCTCCTTGTGTTGATTTTCCCCAATGTTGACTTTCCTCCTCAAGTTGACTTGCCAAGTTAGCAGACTCTTTAAGCTTAGCTAGCTCACTTAGTACACCTTTGAGGGGTTCACTAAGCTTGCTTCTCTTAGCCTGTGAGAAAATATGTAGTGTAGCATGTTCAAATGATTGAAATAAAAAATAGTTACAGCAAGTTGTCACCCCAAATAGTAGCTTTAAAACCACAACACAAAAGAACATAACCATAAATAATTCTTCCAGTAGACTGGCACTCAGTGAGCTGAACAAAGTCTCTTGAATTGTTGAATGTAGCACTAAAACTTGGGTCTCCTTCAACATTGGCCTATTAAACTACAGCTCAATATATATATAGAGAGAGAATCCACGGTAGAGCTGTAGAAACTAATAAGTGTTTTAATTGCAATACCAGATGCTTTCCTAGGGATTTGCTGAATGGCAGAACACATTTAGATTATGACAACATTATCAAGAACTAAAAATTTTTCACTCATATAGTCATTCAAAATAAATTAAGAGAATGGCATGAATATTAAGCCCCAAAGTCAGGAAATATTAACATTCACATTTAAAATAATTGGTGGCGCAACAAATGTCAGTTCTGCAACTATAGTCATTAACACACTAAGCACCAGTTTGGCTTGTTTCTACTAATTTACAAAAAAAATCCAGTTGCTCAACAGATATCAGCTCTACCTTTGCAGTTATTGATATAGCAAGCATAAGGTTTGCAGATTTTCTACTTGTTTACTTATTAAACATAAACAACCTTTCTCAAGCATAGAACTAGAAATGAACAGTAAGCAAACACTAGCGTAGTAAGCAATCTAACATATCATTATCTAAAAACTACAAACCCAGACATCATACCTTCAAGGATGGAACCAGAGAAAAAACTTCATCAACAGACTCTGGACCAACATTGGCAATCTCACATAACTGCAGTCAAAAAACTGAAAATAAGAGTGCTGCATGACTTTTAAGATTTAAGTGACTCAAGTTGAGATTGAAACCTCGCTATTGGAGACGCCATGTTTTGTGAGAGTCCTTATTCCAGTTAAGAATTCAACAGCATATGGGTGATTTAAATGGATGACGCATCAGAAGAAGTGATGGGTCAACACACACTCAAAGCAAATCTAAAGAATGAGTATAATTAAAAATAAAAATAAAAGTAAATGCTCTGAAAAGTGAAGTTCAAGGATACTCAAGAACTTTTCTAACAGACTGGGGATTTGTATAATGGACACCCCTTTTGGCATACTGCAGTCCCTTGTCAAATGGTCTGGAAACAAACGACAGATTATATCACTAATTAAATGTACTAATTTATATTCAATAGCAAAATCTGAAAATGCGTTCCTCACACAGGGAGTTTCAATTCTGGATCTTTTGATAATGTGACCATCTGATCCTGGATTCCTTGTAAAATACTTGCAGCCTCACAATCCATCATGCTCGTGCATTTGACATTTTCTGGTAGCTCTGCATATGCCACCATAAACATGTAACAACATGGTGTTAACCTATCAAAGTACATACCCAGCTTAAGAAATTGATCTAGAACTAAGTTTTCCAAAACCAAGAAAAAATTCACTGTATACAACCATAAAATCTACAGTATTAACAAGTGAAACATTCAAACACATAAAGAGGCCAAATTTTCATTATCTCAACAAAATAATGAATATATGCCTGTACACCAAAAACATACATCCAAGTACCCACCTAGCTCAATGTTAAGCTCCAGTGGTTGTGGTTCTTTAGCTGGGGTCTTTCCACCATTAGCAATTTTGTCTCCTTTTCCCCCTTTGCTTGAATAACCTTTAAAACATTTAAAAATAAAAAAGAGAAGCTCTTTCAAGGGAAATCGACACAGGAGGTAATCGATCATTGATTGTGCATGGAAAGGTAAAATCAACATAAACAGGCAACAACCAAACAAAACAATCAACAAAATTGGACCTTTTGGAAATGGAGTGGCATCCTTCCCTACATATTTTGGTGAAGAAAGAGTTTTAGGTTCAGGGGAACCTATAAAAAGCAAGACCACCAATTAGAGAAAATTAATGAGTATGATTAAGTTTCCTTCAAATGATTGTTCAAGATTAAGAAGATAAGCATATTTATGACTAGCATATTCCAGTAAAAAACTTAATATACACTAAAGGAAAAGAAGAAAACATTAACCTTCAAAATTGATATGAACTTTCCTTCCATACTTCGACTTCATTGAGCTGTCATCCTTCCCTTTAAAACTATCTTCCTTTCCCTTTGATTTCAAGGTTGCTACATCCAAGAATTTACACAAAGAAACAAGTGTATTCAAAACATTGTGTGTTCTAAACAAAGCTTCAGTGCAGGTTAGAAAGAAAGAAAGTAACAGGAATGTGGATACTGTACAAGTACTATTGCACATATTTCACCACTGATTGGTCTGACTGGTACATGAAGTGAAACAGGGTCCCAAATCCAACCAATACCCAAACAAGACATTATTTGGATTAATAAAAAAAAAATTTGGAATCTGGGTATATAACATGTACACAGTATACTTAAACTGCTACCTGAATCATTATACAAATATTGGTTTTTATTAATACAATTACTCTTACTCATCCAAAAAGAAAATTTTCCCAACATGGACCACCAACATTTTCCTTAAGAGATTATGTAGGCCCAAATTTTTTTTTTTTTTTTCTAAGCCTTACGTTTTTTTGCTAAACATTTTCTAATGACTTTGAGTAAGGTAAAAACAAAATTAAGTACACACCCTCTAAGTTTACAGTATCACCACATCACCACATTATTGTAACTATTGAAGTTTAAAAAATAAAAAATAAAAATAAAAACCCAAAGGCTAGGGACAGACTCAAAAGCAACCAAAACTTAAACAGCGTAAAAGATATTGTAGCCAAAAGTAAAAAAGACAACATTTTTTCAGATACTCTTCTTATAAAGAAAAATAAATAAATAATTAGTGGGTGTTTCGGGAAATGGGTTAAAATAAATGAATAAATAGCTCACGAAATGTTTAGGAAGAAAACAGAAGGAAAATACAAAAGAAAAAGAGATATATTTGAAATCAGGCTTTCCATGTGCGTTAGTGGAGATAGATAGAGGCAGAAAACACTTTACCTCCTTTCTCCATCGCCACCTGTATTTCTGCGATTACAATTCACAACACTTCGTATTTTAGAACAGTGTATTCAAAACAGCTTTGACTTGGCTTGGATCTAGTGCTTTCACAGAGACCCTTTTCCTCCCATATAATAGATTTTCCTTTTTTTTAAGGAAAACCCAGAAATGGCCTCCAAAAAAAAAAAATTAAATTAAATTAAGACGGGAATACACTATTGGTTACTGAAGTTAGTCTCTCAAGTTTTTTTTTTTTTTTTTTTTGAGAAACTTTCTCGATGCCTACATGGTTAACATAACAACCAATGTCATGTAATTTATTAAGTGACCTGATAACATTTTTAATATTAAAAATCAAAACTCATTATATATGCATGGGAAAACTCATCACTTGTTTCAAAATTGAAAGACTTTAACTATGACACTGATCATTAGTCTCTCAAATTTCAAGTAAAAGCTATCGACTAACAAAATAATGTCATGGCATTTAGTGACATGACAACATTTTTAATTTGAAAGAATTAAAACCCATTTGTGCAGGCCAAAAATGAGACTAATGGGCTAGTCCCCACTTGGGTTCACAATCTATTTGTGATGTGGGTTTTGGATTTCCTAACTTAGGTAGTTTTGAGTTCAGAGACTATACAGAACACTCTATTCCCATAGATTCCCCCTTTTCTCTCTTGTTGCTCTCCTTGTGCTCTCTGTTCTCTATCCTCTCCAGAATCCTCCTCCATTCCTCATTCTCGCTTCTTATTTTTAGCCCAAGATTAGTAGAGTGGTTATGATTACTCTAAGTCATTAGTGCATATGGGGGTCCAATTCCATTGTTTCAAAGTGGGTGTTTAGGTGGGAGTAGGAGGAGTGGCATTGGAATTGCTTCCTACCTTAGAAAAGCCGCTCGGCAGCGATACTCCCCAAGGTACTGTCGGGCAGTCGAGAGACGATGCCCCGAGCAATCACTGCTTCATTAAAGATATAATTGATTGGGCAAGGCTTAGATGATGAAACATGATGTGTACAAATTAAGAGTATTCGCCCAATTGGCCCTGGGCTAGCATGAGGCCCAGGCCTAGGCCCTAGAAGGCTTAAGGCCCAGAGTCAGACAAAAGGGTTGGGGTCATGGGCCATATCGTTGGGTCGAAGTTCAAGGCCCAAGTGGGAATGGGGACCCTTATGCCATACACCATTATTTATACATGATAAAACTATCACCAGTTTCAAAATTAGAAGACTTTGACCCATTATGAAATAGGTTTTCCCCAAATTAAATGACAATTTGAAAACATTCCTAATCACAAAGAGAGAGTTGACACTAAGATCATTGTCCACTTTGGATGCCTCACAAACTCCTTATGCTAATGAGCTGCTTGAGAGCAAATTTTGCCTCAATTTTGAAGTCTTTAAAGTTAAAACATCTCATATTGCAAATCCACTATATCATAGTTGTGTGTTCCTATGATCATTTTATGAGAAGATCCACTATATCATAGTTGTGTTCCTATGATCATTTTTTGAGAATCTTTTCATGTTAAAGTTTGTCTTCCACCTCATTAAAGTTTTGAATCTAACATATTAATTAATTTATTTATTCGATGTATTAGTATGGTTCAAAGATGTGAAACATAAGTGAAATTTATTCTCAAAATATTATAATGCATAATGAGTCAATTTAATGAAGTAGTCAATTGTAAGTAATGGATATTCACTTTCATACTAGCACGAAACTTTTCTCTTACTCAGTGTTGGTCATTTTATACAAATGTTGTGGTACAAACATTGTGCCACAGACTCTCATATTCGAAAGACTCCAATGCACTTTATCTGAAAAAGTTTTGCATTATTTTTGAGCAACTTCTTCCAAGAACAGATTTGTTGCAATTTGCAAGGTGAATCAACTGAGAACAACATGAATATCAATTGACAATTATAAGACAACGAAGTGAGAAACTGATAGGCTTAATTGTATACTTTTCTTGGACTGAATATGGCAAGGGAGGGTGGTGCTATTAACAAACAAAAATTGTTTATCGGATTACATTTCAAAATGAACCTTTGTTGTCGCACATGCTTCCGTTTGTCGACGCATTTCCCGGCATTTGGTGTCTATTAATTTTATCACCGTTGCAATTTGTTGGCTCAAACATGTCTTACACACTTCTGTTTCGACACATTATATAAGACCTTACAAACTTAATGTTCACCTTTAATTTGAGATGGTATTAAAGATATAGTTCAAAAGGCCAAACCTATTGTAAGCAAATTAACCCTAAAGTTAACCTAAGGTTCTCATTCCTCTCATATAAAGGATAAATCTTACTGAACATTTAATTAGTGAAATCTAATATTATGTAAGAGTAGATAGTATTGAATAATTACTCTCTATTGAATGATTGGAGCTGAATCTTGATGTTGTGCAAGAAATTAATGAGACTTCTAGTCTAGTAGCCACGTTGTGTAAAAATCACACGGGAGAGCTAACTTAAGTTTGGACAGTAAAGGAGACCCCTAGGAAATCTGCTATTCTTGACTGGTCCTATTAGCTTCCATCATTGAAGATATCTACGTTGGTTACCTCTTTGTTATTTGGACATTTTTTCTTCATATAAAATGGGAGGCTGCATGCCTTCTTCTTCTTCTTCTTCTTCTTCTTCTTCTCTCTCTCTCTCTCTCTCTCTCTCTCTCTCTCTATATATATATATATATATATGTATAGCCCCCCATTCTCTAGCTTTAGCTTTTGATTGTAACTGCTAGAATCCCATCTCGATTCCTTCCTTACGTGCTTCAATTTTGAGCACCGGAGCGAGAGAGAGGGGGCGGAGAATCTCTGTAACACAATTTATTCGCTAGCATTATTCAAAAAATGGATGACACACATGCATACAATATACTAGTGGGTGAAAATCGATAAACAAATAATAACACATACATAATTTTTCTGTAGGATTTGTATACATGAATTAGCTAATTTCTTATTTTATAAGATTTCTGTAACAGATGAACATAACAAAAACAGACTGTATCTTCTAAAATAATTATCTCCCTCTAGCCCGCGTGGTTTTCAATAAAAAACAACAGAACCACATGGGTATATCTTGCTGCTTACAATGGAAAAAGAATAGCTCAGGAAATCCAAGCTCATCTTGATTCAAAACCCTTTTAACCGTCCCAACCTCCATACAGATTAAAAAACAAACTACTACGATATACAATTTTACAGATTACACTAGATCTCATCCATAGGTCAGACATCCTCCCAGACCAGTGTACAATTAGCCTTGACTATGGGCAGGAACCAGGAAGCAGCAACAACAATCATAGTTGTAACTGCCCTGGGCCTCTCTTTGATGATCTTGAAGGAGGCCCACTTGTGTCTGTTGAAGAAGGGCGCCGAGGTTCTTCATTTCTTCGCACCTCCTGCATATCGACACACAACAATGTGATTGCAAGAATAGAAATAGCAGCCTTAAACACAAAACTGAGTAAAAGTTGAGACAGAAAACTAAAAGTATAAGATGATAAATAATTGTTTTTGAAACAGTGCCTTATCACAAATTCTTGAGGCAGGCAACATAAACTTTGATCCAAAGTCGTCACTGTAGCCCCACACAACCCTTGACCCCAGTTAAAAGAAAGAAAAAAAGTATCCTTATCACAAATAGCAATAGCAGCCTTAAACACAAAACTGAGTAAAAGTTGAGACAGAAAACTAAAGTATAAGATGATAAATAATTTTTTTTTAAACAGTGCCTTATCACAAATACTTGAGGCAGGCAACATAAACTTTGATCCAAAGTCGTCACTGTAGCCCCACACAACCCTTGACCCCAGTTAAAAGAAAGAAAAAAAGTATCCAGCCCTACTGACGATGTTTTGTCTCCTGCCTCGAGTCTAACCCCTAATGCTTTGAGCTAAAGCTCTATCTTTTTCCTTTTCCTTTAGTTGTGAGCATGAGAACATGACAAAATAGCACCAAATCCCATTTGTTAAATTAACTCACTTCATCACATTTATAGAAAACACTCATTCAGATCTTTATAAAGCCCAATGACAGTAAGAATATCAAGAAAAAAAAATCATGAAACCTTTGATAATGAAGTGGTAGAACTGCTCCAGGATTGTGCTTGCGCTTGTGCATGCATACGGTGCTGGTACTGCATTTGCTCAAACTGCTGTAGCCTTAAAGCAAAGTTAATTCCATTATGTGAATTTCCACCATCCTGCATTCCGTCACCATCCTCAGTGATTTGTGATCCACTTGGCATGTGATGTAGAATTTGATAGGGGTTCCCTGAAGTTTGCCTGAATTGATCACCATTGAAGGAATACGACGGTACAGTTTTTAAACGTGTTCGTAGTATCTTGAAGGCGGCACTTTGCTGTGATCAAGAGTCAAATGCAAGGTAAACATAAATTACTAACTACACAATTAAAGCACTTTACACACACACACACACACACACACATATATATTGCATTTTGGAATAAACACCACCAAGCAGCTAGTGTTAGGAGCAAGATTAATCTGTTTGGGCCGAGACGCATTGAGATTTTAGTATGAACAAGCCCAATAGCTGGGGTAACAATCAGATGAAAATCACCCTGACGTGAACCTTACTCTTTTACTTGGGTCTCAAGATCCAAATACCAAAATGATTTCCCAGGAAAAAGAGGATCTTAAAACCATTTTCATATGGAAAATAATCTGTATTCTAGTTCTACACCTAAACAGTGCAACATACTGATTAAAGTTAGATGAATTCTATATATTTTGGCAAACTTTGTTTTCAGGCTCTTTAATTTGCAGCCCCAGCTTAAATTACCAGATCCCTATCCACCTCACTAACTGCAACTTGATCATGCATCCTGATTTGTGGTCACTTTTATGTTCCAATTCCTCAAAACTGGGAATCCCAATGTATCATGTTTGTGATTGTTCATCATTACAAGGCATTTGGCTAAAAATTTATTTAAAAAATTGTAAAGTATGACAAAGATAAAGAGAAAAAATAAATAAATAAATATTTTTCATGGATTAATTGTGTTTATATACACGTGAGGACATAACTATCTTCTCAAAAAAAAAAAAAAAAAACCAAAAAAGGTGTGTACAAAACTGCTTACATTACATGATAGTGTATAAGTCGGTTTTTAATGCAAGCAAACATATTTGTCATTAACAAAGGGGAAGAAATGAAAGTAAAACTCTTCCAGAACCATACCTGGGGAAGCAACATCAGAAGGCCATTTAAGGCTTTTAACAACCATATATATCTTCCAGGTTCAAGAAGCTGCAAGAACCACAAAAGGGGTCACGCACCAGAACATATCAACTGTAAATTGGGAAGACAAAAGCAGGAACATTAACTAAAAAAATCCATTTAGTTGCAAGAAAAACTGCACCACCATTAAACACTCTGTACAAGAATAACATAAGATACTGAGGATGCTGGGACGAAGGCTTTGTTGCTGTACTGAGCGAAAAAACTCACTTTCATGCTCCAAATACAGACAGTACAAGAAAAAAGGTCATACATCACACCACTGTACAAACACACTAAGAGGTATTAAATTATCTTTGCAGTGTACAAGGGTTTTATTGCAAGACAAATAAAATAAAATAAAATACTAATAAATAAATAAATAAAATTATTAATTGATTGGACATCCCTCACATATTCGCAATGCTTTAACATTTTTTTTTTTTTTGGATAAGTAAAAAACTTCATTGAAAAAGAAATGAGAAAATACAATGAAAACAAAGCACACGGCAGTGTGCTGTGGAAACAGCAGAATATCCAAACTAACTAGCAGTGAGTACAAAAGTCAAGTGAATCATGCAAAGAATTAAAGGTAGAAACACCCGAAGCATTACCCACTCAAACAGAGTCTGAAAGAATGAAAGCTTCAAATTGTGAATCAATCTTTCACTCCCTTCAAAAGTACACACATCCCTCTCTCTCCAAATACCCACATAAGGTGAGGGATCACATTCCAAATATGCTTAAACAGTATATTTTCAAGTCAACTTTTCTTGGAGGTAAAGAAAGTGGTTGCTTATGCTATAGTTTCTATTTTCTTTTCTTTTTTTCCCCCTTCTTTTAAATTTTCAAACCAGGAACTAACATTAGAAATTTAATGAGCAAAACCATTCATTACTTCATTAGACCCCAAAAGGGAAGTACAATAATAACACCCTTCTCCAAGAGGGGGGAAAAATACTTTTTTTTTTTTTTATAGGTAATAAGAATTTTATTGATAGCAAAAGTGCAATGTGTTTACAATTGTAAACTCACTGCAATATGAGGGGGGAAAAATACAAGAGACACTAAAGTTCAAATGATCAATAAACTCCAAAAGATCAAAAATTGTCCACTGTTTGCACATGTAACAGAAATTGAAAGCAAAGTTCTTCCACTTCCACAAGGGCTACCACTTTGGTAGAGCCCTTACTAGCCAAGTTCTCTTCCAAGAAAACCCCATCTCCCATTCCCCCTAATTCCACACAGCACCAAAGAGAAAACTTCTCACCTCAATCTTGTGATTGTTACTTGGTCTCCCACACATCACATTTTCTCCTATCTCACAACCTTGAACATCATACAAGAGACAAAGGGCATCAATTGACTATATTTTCCAATCCTAAACAGGCCAAACAATCCTCAAAATTCAAATGCAACACTCTGCCTGACCAACATATATAGATAGCCAAAATTAAAATTAATGGAAAACAAATCAGGAGAAAATCCCCTTCAGAGCACACTTCTCCACACCATGCATCCTACAAAAAGAATATTGGTCCCCTCAACCTCCTTAAAAGGAAATATACTCCAACTCAAGCCAGCCTATTCCTAATTGCTTTTCACTCAGTCTCAATTTGACATTTTCATAGGAAAAACAAATTAATATTTGTTAAGGACTTGGCCAGAAATAACTATAATAGGCATTATTTTGATGTTGCAAAGAGAAAAGACCCAATAAGGTATGAATGTATGTCATTACAATTGTCTTTTAGTTATGCACCTGCAGTCTAAGATAAGCAAAGATTGGAGTTTCCAACAAGCGAATCAATTTATCCAGCTGGACCAAAAATTTGACATTAATATCTTCCCCCACCAGAGACTGAATCACAGCACTTGCATGCTCATATGTCTGCCAAGCAAGATAAAAGATGATCAATAAATGCAACAAGAACTTAGAGGTGGGACAATCAAGATCACTAAATGCTACATTTTTTGTGGTGGTGGTGGTGGTGGTGGTGGTGTGTTTGTTTTTGTTTTTTTTTTGGGGGGGTGTGTTGTTGGGGAGAAGAGATTGAAAATGAAACAAGATGCCATGAATAACTCAAAACGCTCACCTGAGCTAGTAAACATAGGCTTATAATTGCCATGGGTGAATGGCACCATGAAGCATACAATGAAACAAATAAGTCTTTCCCAGAGGGATTCACCAGTGAATGTTTTAAAAGATTCCGAAGCCCAGACAATTCAGAGGATGTAAGTAAAATCAAATTCAAAG
This sequence comes from Quercus suber, assembly GCF_002906115.3. Taxonomy (NCBI): domain Eukaryota; kingdom Viridiplantae; phylum Streptophyta; class Magnoliopsida; order Fagales; family Fagaceae; genus Quercus; species Quercus suber. The sequence continues at coordinate 1,060,237 of NW_027069675.1, read as the reverse complement.
CCTGAAAAAAAAAAAAAAAAAGAATCAAATGGATAAACAATAATTCACCTACATTAAGTGGCTAAAGAATCAACACAGGCAAAAGAAAATAAATTTAAATTATTAAAAAAAAAAAAAAAAAAAAAAAAAAACCTAAAAGAGAGCAATGAAAAGCATTCTAAAAAAATATGTACTGTTCGATGTCCCAGTTATGCCACACCATCTTAACTCAACGTACAATCTTATGATGTTGCTTCATGTTGTTCAAAAAATTATAACCAAGCAAAGCACTACAGGTTTATACAAGTTCTCAGACAATCAACAGAACCTGAACCATAATAGATGCAAAATCCAGATCCGATTCTCCTTCTAGTATGGTTGAGAGTTCACGGTAGACCCTTTCAGCATCTAACAGTACACATAGCCGGCGGATAATCAGAGCACCACGCCTGAGGAATAAAATCAAGAATGAAACAAGAGATTTAATCTCAGAAGAAATAATACAATTAACTTAATATTGATAAAGAATCAGTACAAGACTAGCAACAAGAAAGCAAGAAAAGATAAGGAATGAAACTCACTTCTCAAGAAGAGAATTATCTATCCGGAAAGTATGTACTAGGAAAACAACAAGGTGGCGGAAGTGCTGAGGATCTTTTGCTATGCCGGCATGAACCTCCAGAACAAGGAGCACAACCTGGGAAGATCCATAATAGCCAAGCAATTAAGAAAAAATTGAAGCCACTAAATGATTCTTTTTGGTACTAACTACAAACACTACCAAAATGCAGTCTCAGATAAGTAGCACACGTTCTAAGGATTAACCTAAGGCTACAAATAGTAGAAGTGCCAGCATTTGATTCAGTTTCACAAGACCACTTTCAAACCTGAAATTTATAAATTGCTCTTTGTAAAAATATACAGCATATATCTCAGATAAATAGACCAACAATATGATCTCATAGACCATCCATATTTTGACAATTATAACATACTACCAAATCCCAAAAGAAGTGCAAAGAAATGCAATACATAAATCTTGAACTTTGAAATATTATAACACAATACCTGAAACATATGCAAAACATGTTACATTCAATATATAAGGTTTGTGAGTGTGTGTGAGAGCCTGCAGAGAGGCTACTTCTCATATGAATAGCTGAATTATTTCATTGGCAACTGTAAATTATCTAGCCACACCCCCCAAGGACAACGGTCAAATTTCAGACTATTGCTCATTTTTTACAAAAATTTTAGCTGGGAGATTTGCAAACTTTTAACATTCTCAAACCTGACCAGCAAAAGGGAAAAAGAAAAGCAAAAGGCCAAGGACTCTCAATGACTTCAGTTTTTTAATAGCCCTAAATATGGTATTTCTCGCTTACAAAACATACAGTTTTAGCCTCCTGTTTTCCTCATCAACGACATCATTTTCTAACTATCCTCTTTGCTGAGTTATCTCACTATGAACTAAAAGCTGATCCCCAAAGATCCAAGAAAAGAAAAGGTGAGAGACTACATATATGGAGATCACAACAACGCCACAAATAAAAATAACTCCAACTACATTACTGATGATGGTGAAATTCAACAGAAAATGCAACTTCATTACACAATCAGAAATGAAAAGTACAATCAGGATAAAAGAATTACCTCATCAGAAGGATCTGACAGCGCTTTCAGAAGGGAGTCAAATATGTCATTGAGGGAACTTAAGACCTGTTTCAGGAAGAAAATTGAATTTAAACATAATTGACATTAACAAAGAAAGGTCCACCAAACAAAACTACAAAAATAAATTCAGAGCAAAACAACCAATCAAAGAGAAATTGCCCAGTAGTTAATTAGTAAAACCAAGCCGACTACGCTTTTCACCCGTTCCTTTGATTTAGTACTTCTTCGCTTGTTCCGCTCACTTTTACCCAGCAACATAGACATAGATGTGGATTAATGAATATTATATAACCAAATCAGGTTACATTTCTTTTCTTTGTAGTATAACTTAGCCATAGGACACATATTCTGCGTCACTTATTCACATATTCAAGAGCTGGAAATGAGCTAAGCCAAATACGATGAGCTGAAAAAAACCTAAACCCGAGCTCACCTCAACCAGAAAGAAGAAGCTTTAGTCCAGCACAAGCCATTAAATATAAGCTCAAGCTCAGCTTAGTGAAAACAAGCTCACAAGCCACTTGATGAGCCCAGGCAAGTTGCCCCTAGAAGCTCCTGGCAACAACAATTTTAAGCCAACATCTAATTTGGGTTGGATAAGAAATGCACCTTAAAGCCCAACCCTTTCAAAACTTAAAAATTTAAAAGCTAAAGTTCAATATATTAACAGCTGATCACTGACAACTCCATGCAATGGGCCTCATTCCCATGAAAGTCAAAGCAAGTTGCGAAGCTGGAGAAAGCAAATTATAGACAGTATATATCACCTCAATGACTCAATTGCACTCTTTCCAATGTGGGATTTACTGTCATTTAGTCCCTCATTTGACATAGCCTATCATTGACTTATTAAATCTAGCTCACAAGCTTCTGAGCCAAAGTGTGTTGTGTTCAGGATTGGCTCCTATTCCATAACGAGCCTTTTAGTAAGGCCAGCTAGCACGCCAAGCCCAAGCTAATTGAAAGCCACTCATTTGGGGAGAATTCATACTGAATTTTTTACTAAGGGTGTGTTTGGATTGAACTTATTGTTGCTGAAACTGAAAACTGAAAACTGAAAACTGAAAATACTGTAGCAAAATAATTTTTAAATGTGTAAATAGTACCGTAGGACCCATTTTTAATATTTTTTTAGTGCGTGAACAGTGCCAAAACAGTGCATGAACAGTATTTTTGTCTCCTGAACAGTAAAATCATGTGATTTTACTGTTCACTTTTCCGGAAAAAAAAAAAAAAAAAAAAAAGGGCAAAACGTGAAACGTGGACTCAGCAAAACGCTGAGTCCAAACGGCCTCTAAGTCTTTATGATATTTTCTAGTGTAGCCTCCCCACTCTCCTAATGTAAACATATAGTGAAGAATTAGGGATGTGGATATGATCATTTGGGAGTCCTATGTATAAAACCAACATACTTCCAATGGAAAATACGAATAAGCATTTAAAAGTAGACTCTCTCTTCAATCCCATCTTTTTTGATAAGTGACTCTCTTCAATCCTATAATGAGATAATATCAAAGAGGAAAATGTAGATGAGCAGTTAGACATACTAAAAGGCACAGAGATAATGGATCTTTTTTTGACAACTCGATAGTTGGGGGAGGGAGGATTGAACCCTAGACATCTTTGTTCGAAACACTAAGAGGTGCCAATTGAGCTACAAGGCTCTTGGCCAAAGAGATAATAGATCTAGATCACTTCAAATCCTAAGGGACCTTTTAGGAAGTCAATTGTTATTAAACTCCCACCTTAGAAATAGGTTCGCTTGGCAAATTCCTTGAACCAAGTACAACCATCATGGTGTAAGTCAAAAGGCAGGAAACATGCATCTAACCCGATATAGATATGATTCATAGACAGGCGGTTACCTCAGAGCGATGTCTGTTAAGAAGGCTTGAGATCCAGTGCAATGCTTCAATTCGAGTAGCCTCCCATTCACTATTTAATTGCCTGATCAGTAAAAATAGCCAGTAATCACCATTAAATCATACTGCACAATAAGTCTTAGAATAACCATTGTAACCAAGATAAACAAGGGACTCTTGTAAGCACCTCTCTTATAGCTCCTTAGACAGAGACATGCTACATCTACCCATAAAAGTACAAATTACAAGTTACATTTCCATACCACTTTTTTTCCCAGGTTTCAAAAACTATACCTCCTTGCAATACCGAGGATTGCTCCTACATCAAATCCTTCAGCTGGATCAGCATGGATTGAACGAAGCTCTTCGTTTGTTTCACGAGCAACCTTATAGAAATATTAATGTATTTAGATGACCAGGAGAATCAAAGATTTCATTGCATAAACTAGTTAGAAACCCCACCCCCCCTTCAAAAAAAAAAAGGGGGAGCACTAAGTGGGGAAGCGTGAAACAACCTACCACTCTAATTTTCTCCTCTTTATCAGATATGCAAGGCAAAATGGCCCCAAGAATATCAGCATAATAAGGCACAAGCTGGTCCCCACCAAGTTTTACAAACTCATTTATCTGTACAAAACCCCCAAAAAAAAAAAAGCTATAACAAAATAAAATAAAATTTACAATGAAGCAACAAATTCTCTGTAAATCAAGAAAATATGCCAAAATACTCGCTCCAAAATCAGATAGAAAAACCATATCAGAGAGTGATACTGGTTAAAAATAGTAGAAATACTCTCTGAATTGCAGTTCTACTTACCCATGTGATAGCCGTTAACCGAGTAAATTCATCTGTAGAACCTGCCCTCTGCACCAGTATTTCAGCCATGCGACCATAATCTACAGACTTCAAGAGTAGCACTGCTCGAGTCAGAAAATTACAAATGAACAAAATATTTTGTTTTTGTCAAAATAATTGGGACTGATGATAAAGTCATTCTTTGTTTGAAGCTAGAGTCAAAGTGCAACAATCTTATGATTCCAACAGTATCAGAAGAAAAGAAAAGAGGATAATGCATTGCACAAGATTTCAAATAGCTTGGTAACAGCACAAGGAATACTAAACAACAAAACTGGGATTTGGGCATTCATTGTTAACAGAAGTCTTACTGGGGAGTTCTTGATCTCTTGTAGAAACTCCGAAAGAGCTGAATCAGCTTGTTGCCTTATTTCATGGCTAGAATCGCTTAACATATTAAACAAACCTGAGATTTATCAAGGACGTGTAAGTTCAAATGCATTCAAAGAAGAGAGCAGCAATCAAAGAAGCTTATTAGTTTTGAATAATGACCAATTACCATCAAGAAAATCAGGAAGAAAGCCCAGCATATCAATATCTGGAACACTGTCCAAAACAGTTATCCAGCCTACCAAAAACTGCCGGACATAGGGATTTAGGACATTCATACGCTCCCTCAGCAATGGTATAAATTCTTCGATGCTGAAGAAAAAAGAACTTTAAAAGCCGCATAAGTTACACTGTTAAAGCAGTTCACAAACTCATCCGATGATCTTTGATTCTTAAAAGTACAAAAGGTCTAAAACAAGAGCAAGCAGATGGCGCACCTGAATTGATCGCTTTCAGTAACAATGTCCTGTTTCATTATAGTAAAATCTGAGAATTGATATAAAGAAAAGGAAAGCCTATTTTCAGACAACTAAGGGAACAACCCAACATTCTATTTGATGCTTTAGTCTGTACATGAGTTCAAGGAATAATTTTTTACCTTCACAAGCCGATCTAAAAGATGTGCAGCACTTTGTACATTGGCATCTGAGTCTGCCGATAGTTTACATAAGGCATCAAAAATCTGATTAAAGAATATGATGAAATCCCCTCTTACAACCTGCGCATCAGGCCACCACCAAAAGATAATGTATAAAGCCCGCTACCAATCCCAAAGAAACACCATTATATATAATCCTGCTAATCCAATCTCACCTTTGCAATATTATATAGAGCTTCACAAGCATAATACCGAACTCTGCTATCTTGGTCAGCAAAAGAATTAAGCACAGGAGGCACAATTTGCTGGTAGGTGGATCAGAAACAAAAACAAATTATCAATACTATAGCGACGGGAAGGTGGGAAACACAAATGGAAAAATAAAATGTTCAACAATGTTTATGATGCGATACAACCAACAGGTATATCCTTTTTGAGTACTCCAGCAACACTACAACTCACTCCATAATAATGATTAACGGTAAAATGGTTTTCTTCACTGTTTAAAATGTATTCTTGTGTCTAATATGCACAGCTGAAAACTTCAAAAGAGCACTTAAAAACAGTGGATGAAAAAAGATCATCTCATCCTGAGTACTAAAATACACAAACACATTATCTAGTTGATATATATGCCACATGTTGGTCACTACTCAGTACCAAATTAAGTTAGTAAAATGCAATGTAAGCTCTTATCACTGGCACACAACATTCCATTGAGTATCGATATCTATAGAATTCTAAGCAGTGCACACACTACTAGAAAGCATGATTTGAAGAACCGCTAATAAAAAGAAGCAACTTCCCATTATATTATATGGCACTATAGAACATATTGAGTTATCATTTCTTTAATGAAAATTGAGATAGAAATCCAATTTTAGAAAATCCACTGTTACTTCAAAACAATCGATCTCACAAACCCCAATATCACTCCAAGTATATTATTCCGTCCAACTACAAAATGCTAAAGATTTACTTGTCTTGCCTAAACACATTAAACATCCCAAGTATTATCAAACATGAATGATGAATCTAAATAAAACACAATGTCATGGTATGCTGTTTTTAAGTAGAAGATATCGTCTTAGAATATGGGAGAAGAGGATTGGCCCTAAGTGGTACAAATTCAAAATTCGACAAGTTAAATTGAAATGTAAGAGTAAGCTGCAAGCAATGGACAGCAGAAAATAATAAAGCAAGCCCACACCCATATAAAACTGACAACCTTTCAGAGGTAAGTCATAACATGAGGGGTTTCTACACCCATTAAAACTTAACAATACTAAATCCAAGCCAATTTTCTCTTCTTATTCTTTTCTTTTTTTAATAAATAAATCCATCTCCCTCAAGATTGCTTGGCCTGCCATACACAACTAAGGCTAAATCATGTAACCTACATCAAGCAATAACCATTCTGCAGTCTTATAACAAATATCAGTAACAGTAAGTAGCAACAACACTTCAAATTCAAAATACAAAACATAAGACAAGGCACCATTGCCACCAGAACACATTGAGTTATAAGTCTAACTTCACTTCAAGTCAAAAGGTTAGTCTCCTAGTCCATCCAGAATCTCTACTTAGCAAATCACTAAATTAGATTAGCAACATTTCAATTTACAGCCAGTTCATACTCTTAGAGCACACTGCCATGGTATGCTAATATATTTAAACTAAGATTTGACTCATTTCAATTCAGCACCTATAGCATATCCAGTTTCAAATCGCCCCACCCCAATTGTTAAAAGCCAGCAAAAAAAAAAAAACCATTTGAACAAATTATCAATTGGTAAAAGTAAAACTTGACCCAGAATCAATATTATAAAGTAATGATGCATAATTGTTGTTACCTCGAGATGTTGAGCCGCCTCACTAGTCAACCCGACTGTGGCAGCAGCTAATCCTATCAATCCCCCCTACATAATGTAACCAAAATTCAAACCAAACAATCATGCTTACAGTCACAAATTCGAAACAAGTTGACGAAATTCGATAAATTGAAAATACCTTCCGATGATTCGCTTGCGCAGAGAACGTGAACTCCGTAGTCAACAAATTGATCACCGCCGTTATCTTATCGTGATCTCCGGCCACCGCGAGTTGCTTCACAATTCCTTCAACCTATACATACACACACATACATGTAGATATAATTATATACACAACTCCACCAAGATCCAATAAAACCATCAAAAACCCTAGAAACCAAAACCGATCAAAACTGTTAAAATTCTAGGGCATAGGAAAGAGAAAGAGACCTCAAGAGCAGCATTCTTGCGCTTCTCGTAGAGCTTATCGGAGAGATTTCGAAGCACGGAAGCGGGAATCACTGAGAAACCGTCGGCCATGGCAAAAAACCCTTCCTTCTAACTCTCTCTCTATCTCTCTTTCTCTTTCTCTTTCTCTCTCTTTCTCTCTCAATCTCTCTCTCTGAAAATTCAAATTCGTTTTCGGATCTTCTCCTCTTGATATCGGAACATTGCACTCTACGCTTCCTTCTTTTTTCTCTTCGCTTACTCGATAGTTTTCTTTCTTTATTTTTTTTTTTTTTTTTCCCAAAGATCGCGGAATCGAGGAAAATGAAATCCGGGAATTTGAATTATTTTAAGAAGAAAGAGGAAAATCAGATCTACGAAAATCAGGAATTACTTTTACGCACTAAATTTTTCTGCCAAGCTTTGCTTTCTTTTTTCCTTTTATGTGTTTGGGTTTTCTTTTTTCTTTGCTTTTCTCTCTCTCTCTGAAGCCTCTTCTCGCCGTGACAGAGTCTCTCTCTATATGTGAAAGGTGACTGAGGTTTGGAGCTTGGAAAAAAACGGTGGTGTATGTTATTGTAATGACCAAAATGTCCTTGTCTTCTATGTTTTTTGTTTTTTTTCTTTTAATGTATGGTCATATTGGGTATTTTGCTTTTTATTTAGTTCAAACAAGCATGAAACACGTATGTCAATACTTTTTTGTGTATGTACTGTATGTGCATATTTGGTGAGATGGATGAGAGTGTAATTTCCAAAAAAAATAAAATAAAAAATTAGTTGCAGCAGCCAGCCAACCACATATAGTACATTAGTCAAATGGTATTTTATAAAGTTTGAGATCAAATTCTTCTATCACTTAAGCCCAATTTCGGGAGGTAATAATTAATTTATAACAATTACTTAAAAAAAAGTAATAATTAATGATAAATAATCGCAATCTAAATTGAATCTAACCTTCTTCTTTTTTTAGAATCAATTGAATCTAACTTAGATTCTAGTCATAGTCTAATTTTGTGTCATCCATTTTAATTTTCTTAATTTTAGAGTCCAACAACTTATTCATAATATTTAGCGTGAAAGTCAAGATGATCATCCCTCTCAATGTTAATTTCTTTGAAACATTTTTCCCTCACTCAATGTATGTGTTAAAAATACTTAGTATTTTAAAAAAAATGTAATATATATATATATATCAAATTATAATTGAGATCATTCTCAAAAAAAATAATAATAATAATAATAATTGGGATACTTTTAAGTAATACTAGTCGATGTCTCATGCGATGCATGGATACTTTATACTTTTATTATGAATTAATTTCTAATTATTCTTTATGACCCAATAACATTCATCCTATGTTCAATTATATTAGACATATCATTAAGGGGAAGAAATTAAAAATAAGCAAAATTATTATGAATATACATAATTAAGAATATGAATATTATATAGCCTAAATGAATTCAAAATTATTTAATTATTTTGGCTAATTAAAGTGTACAATTATCTTTTACATTCCTTGAAAGAGAGTGGACAACTGGGCATATAATTTGTTAGCTTCAAGAGTCTTCTACATTAGAAATTAAAACAAAAAACAAATTGAAGGAATTATTGTTTCTATCATATAAATTGTTTATGTATTTATTTTTAATAGATTCCACTATATAAAAGAAGATCGTATAGAAATAATCCATTTTTGTGCAAAAATACTATCAGTAATAGGAAGAGGAAAGAGCAAATTGATGTGGCACTTAATAATAAGAGTCTTATCAGGAAGATTGTAGAGAGTCTTTCAACGTGTATATCCTATTTTATGATCCCAACCCATATTTTGGAGAATGTGGAAAAAAATTAATGTGAAAGGGTCACACTTGGGTCATAATATGTAAGATAATAAGTGGGCTTGGGCTTTTTATAAGGTTTGGTTTGATTTTAATTTAATTTTGAACTATCCTTTTATAGCTACCATGCACAAACCACAATCAAAGGAAGATAGTAATCCCCAACTACACGTAGAAGCATTTGTTCTCCTCCTTGAAGCCTCAATCCAGTAACTTGACTCCAAGCAGCATAACCCATGATCCATGCCATGGGTTCTTGACAAAAGAAAGAAAGAGAAGGTGGAATATGGTTTGCAAGGATGAGGAGTATAGCTATGCAGGATACGTGGTAATCACACATTAGAGCCTTGAAAGCTTGGATAAGTATAGTTGGGTTGAAATCTATAGTGTAGGTGTGTATGATGTCCATTGTCAATGCCTAAAGACTAGTTTGCACATTGCCTCTAGTTGGACGAGGAGGTCAAGGTTCCAATCTCCAACACTTGGATAGAGAGAATAAAGACTCCAACCAATCAACATCAAAAGCTTATTTGGTGTAAAAATGCTTGGTTAGGGAAGAACAATGGAGAAAAGTGAGATACGGCACTTCCATATTCCAAAGATAACAAGCAATAGAGAAGTAGAAATTGATGAAAAAGAAGAGATAAAATGATAATAAATATTTTAACTGAGAAATTTTCTAACTTTTTTTTCCCTTCGAGTTTGGATTGCCCTTCATGTCCATTACCCTTCAGGTTAGAAAGTACCTGTTGGGTCTATTTACCCTTCAGGTTGGAAATGCCCTTCGAGACCATTTACCCTTCAGGATGGAAATGACCCTCAGGTCCATTTGCCCTTTGAGTTGGAAAGTACTCGTCAGGTCCATTTACCCTTCGGGTTGGAAATTCCCTTTCAGATCCATAACCCTTCAGGTCAAAAAATACTCGTTGGGTCCATTTACCCTTTGGGTTGGAAATGCCCTTTGAGTTCATTTACCCTTTAGGATCCATTTACCCTTCGGGATGGAAATGCCCATCGAGTCCATTTACCCCTCGGGTTAGAAAGTACCCATTGGGTCCATTTACCCTTCAGGTTAAAAATGCCCTTTGGGTTTATTTATCCTTCAGGTTAGAAAGTACCCATTAGGTCCATTTACCCTTCGAGTCAGAAATGCCCTTCGTGTCCATTACCTTTCGTGTTGGAAACTACTTGTCAAGTCTATTTACCCTTCGAGTTAGAAATGCCCTTCGAGTTCCATTTACCTTTCGAGACAGAATTGCCCCTCATGTCCATTTACCCTTCGGGTTGGAAAGTACCTATCGGGTCCATTTATCCTTCGAGTTGGAAATGCCCTTTAGGTCCATTTACCCTTTAGGATAGAAATGCTCTTCGGGTCCATTTACCCTTCGAGTTGGAAAGTACCCATTAGGTCAATTTACCCTTCGAGTTCCATTTACCTTTCGAGATGGAAAACCCTTCGGGTTGGAAAGTACCCGTCGGGTCCATTTATCCTTTGGGTTGAAAATGTCATTCAAGTTCATTTATCCTTCAGGTTGGAAAGTACCTATTGGGTCCATTTACCCTTCAGGTTGGAAATACCATTCGGGTTGGAAAGTACCCGTCAGTCCATTTACCCTTCGGGTTCCATTTACCCTTTGGGTTGGAAATGCCATTCAGGTTCCATTTACCATTTAGGTTTGAAAGGTCCGTTAGTCTCTTTTTACCCTTCGAGTACTAGGTCCCCTTCGGGATGATTATGAAGTGACATCAGTCATACTCTCCACTCATATTCACCATCGGGTAGGAAAGTATCCATCGAGTTACCCCATACCAATGATGGATTACACTAAGTCCCACACCGTTTTAGTGTTCCCCACTCATGCATTCCTATATGAAAAGAACTTGCACACCACGTCCAAAGATCCTTCTACATATTCGTATCCTCCCAGTATGAGAAGTAAAGTCCTAAGATCTTGGAACATTAACTCTATATCTTCCATACAAGGAAAGATCCTATGTTCATGAGATCTTAGTCAGCCCTACACCATTATATAAGCACCAAGTCTCCTCTTCTCCAAGGTAGATAAAAAATTTCCCAGCTCTCACACTTTTGAGTTATTAGAGATTCTTCTATCACTGACTTAACCTTTGGAAGGTCTTTGGCCAGCACCTCACCAGTGCTCTCTGTAGGTTCTTCATCCTTTTGTTTTTCAAGTACCCGATTGGCATGCGTCTGGATGATCAACTTACTGACGATTTTTGTGCATCATCATTAAAAAAATAAGGGAAAGTTTACTAGCTGCAAGAAATTATTTCTCAACTTCCGGTAGCATTTTTACAGTCAGTAAGGAATCAAAACACACACCACCTCAAGACTATCACTCTCCCCCTATCACCACTCCCATTTCTCTCTTTTAAGTTCAGACTCAACACTAATTTATTTTACGAGGTGAATAGGTTTGAATCTTATGGAATCATCTACTGTTATCTATATGGTACTAATTTTTACTAAGGATGGCTATCTGAGGCAGGGCTTGCTTTTGTTCTCTGTGTGGACTTGATTTTTAGGACTAGATTGTGCTACTTCACTAGCAATTAAGATGAGTCTTAATTAGCGTGGTGGGTTCAACTCCCCATAACAAACCTAGGATTATGCTGCCAAATTTTCAAAACCATATTTGCACCTCTTCAAAAGTATTTGAACATATAACAATGTCTATATATATATGTAACCCAATGCATTTTTGATGGGTGAAACCTTGCAACAATTGCATCCACAGTCAAAGATATGTTTGTTTCTTTCCAATTGGGTAACTTCCTTCTGTATGGATTGAAGTTGTGTCAGCAGTTGTTTTCTTTCCCCTCTTACAGGCAGGGATCTTCTTATAGGGTTTGGGTTTGAGGCATCATCACTATCTGAGTCTAAATCTTCTTTTGATGTGGAATAAGCCATGGCCCTTATCTTGTTACATGTTTGACCATGCTTATATATATATATATATATATATTGTGGGGCCTGTTAGTTAAAAAGGTATAGTAATCCTCAAAAGGGGGCTCGGGGCCCAAAGGCCCAATCCGAGGACACGTAGCAATCCGAGGACAGCCTAAAAAAGTTTATTCTTACCAAATGGGTAATATAGAAGAAACGAGTAGATATTATATACAGCAGCATAACGCACGTCCGAGGACACCAAAGTCCGAGGTGAAGGTAACTTTCAGGTTAGCGGAAAGACTCCGCCAAGTTGTATCTGAACTGGAAATTAGATATAGCCTAAGGAGGCGTCGGGGAAGGTAACAAATATCTTCTAGAGGCCGTCACCTCCACATTAAATGCTTTCCAGCTAACGCTCTGGCCGCATTAATGTGAAGGTGATACCTGAACAGTAACTAAGCAGCTTTATGGCCACTAAGCTAAAAGTTCCGGTAGGTACTGGATGGGACAAAAAGGAGCTCCCAAGATAAGAACTACACGTGTATGATGGAAACAAGGGGAAAACGGAGTATATAACATAGGAACGAAGGAAATAAAGAGGACTTTTGACAAAAAAAGAGAAAAAGGGAAAAGAAGAAAGAGGGAGACCAACTGAGAGAAAGCCGAGGATAGTTTTCCTCAAAGAGCGAACCTAAAGTACCCCTTGTTACTGGACGAGTAGAACCTTTCCTGTTAAACAGTACTAGTTCTTGTACCCATACTCTAAAAATTTATTGTTTGGGCTTATTGGGCTGAAAACCCATCACTCAGGGTCAATCCAAATTGAGTCCCTACAATTGGCGCCGTCTGTGGGAAGAACTTGATCTGTTGAGAAGGAAGGGCAGGTGTGATACTCACGATGGAAGAGGGAGTACCGCAACAACCGTTGGTAGGCCCGCAACAGGCAGATGCTAATCAGCACCAGGCAGAGTCTAGGGGCTCTCAGCATAGTAATCCGTTGGCAGACCACGAACACGAAGGGGATCATGAGGGGAGTACCCGAACGACCCATGCAGATAGAAGCCTCTCTCGGGGGAAAGGCCCTGTAAAGAGTGGAGGAAATTTGCAGCGTGAGATTAACAAGTTGAAGAGGGAATTGCGATACGAGCGACGAAGGCATAAGGCTCATAACTCTAAGCACTCTTCTGAGGAGTCGGATGACACCAGTTACAGGCAGAGGTCGAGAACTCCCCCCAGCGAGTCTTTTTCGTGCGAGGAAGAACACCACCATAGGCGAAGAAGTAAGAGTCCGACTCGCCAGGGTCAGAGGAATGATGCCTTGAACAAGGCGTTGAATCAGGTCTCTAAGTCGCCTTTCACACGACATATTGAAGACGCTAGTCTTCCCCGACGATTCCACCAGCCCGTGTTCACCATCTATAATGGTCGAACAGACCCAGTGGAACATGTTAGCCACTACAGCCAGAGAATGGCTATTCATGCCAGGGACGAAGCCTTGATGTGCAAGGTTTTCCCGTCTAGCCTGGGCCCAGTGGCAATGAGATGGTTTAATGGCTTGAGAACTAATACTATTGACTCTTTTGAGAAGCTCACTCAGGCCTTTGGTGCTCGCTTTATTACCTGCAGAAGGGTTGTTCAACCTCTGGGGTCGCTACTATCCATGTCTATGCGAGAAGGGGAAACCCTAAAAGCCTACTCAGATAGATACTGGGAAATGTTCAACGAGGTGGATGGGGCTCACGATGACGTGGCTATGAATACTTTTAAGGAAGGTCTCCCAACTGAGCACGGTCTGAGGAAGTCTCTGACTGGCAAGCCTGTTACTAGTGTACGTCAGCTTATGGATCGGATAGATAAATATAGAAGAGTAGAGGAAGATCAGATGCAAGGCAGAGGGAAGTCTAAAGCGGTAACTCAAGAGATGAGGGATTTCAGGCCGGACCGGTACAACAACAACCGACCTCGGAGGGACTTTGGGGGGCAGTCGGGGCCTGCCAATTCCCAGGTGGTTAGCGTCGTGTTCTGAGAACCAGTGCAACGAGTTCTGGAAAAGATAAAGAACGAGCAGTTCTTTAGGTGGCCCAAAAAGATGGAGGGGGATCCTGCGAAGCATAATCGGAATCTTTACTGCCAGTACCATCAAGACCACGGGCATATCACCAAAGATTGTAACAATCTGTGGGATCACTTAGAGCAGTTGGTGCAGGAGGGAAAGTTGACCCAACTTCTACATCAGTCTGGTGGCCGAGGAGGCCATGCAGGCTCAGTGTTTCAGGGGGACGCCTCAAGAGGACCTCCTTTGGGCACGATAAACGTTATATTCGCTGCCCCGGGGAGAACTGGATCTTGCCCTTCCAGGGTAATGTCTATATCTCAGTGCTCGGAGGAGGACCCCAACTCGAGGCCGAAGAGGGCCAGACTTGGCACCTCGTTGGTGTTAGGCTTCTCAGAAGAGGATAAGAGAGGAACCATGCAACCGCATGATGATGCTTTGGTGGTTACGATTAGGATCAGAGGGTATGACGTTAAGAGAGTGATGATTGATGATGGAAGTGCCGCCGAGGTAATGTATCCTGATTTATTCAAAGGGCTGAATTTGAAACCTGAAGACCTGACAACATATAGTTCCCCGCTAGTGGGTTTCGAAGGCAAATCGGTCACCCCGTTGGGAATGGTTAGATTACTAGTGCAGACTGGGTCAGATATGGTGGAGGTAGATTTTATTGTGGTGGATGCCTTTTCTCCGTATACGGCTATTTTGGGAAGACCATGGTTACATGCTTTGGGGGCCGTTTCTTCCACTCTTCATCAGAAAGTGAAGTACCCCTCGGGGGGCGAGGTTTCAGAGATTTTGGGAAACCAGAACATGGCTAGGCAGTGTATGATAATGGTCATTCAGCATCGGCCAGAGATAAGCACTTCGGCTGTAGCCGAGGGTGATTTATAGCAATCAAAGGTTCAGGGAGCCCAGATCGGCGTGTCTCCATAGGAAACAAGGTGTGAGGATTTGGAAAGGATAAACGTTAGTGAAGATCCGGAGAAGTATTTTCAGGTCGGGGCTCAGTTGCCCTTGTTAGAGAAAAAGCAGTTAGTCGAGGTTCTTAGAAGAAACGTTGATGTGTTTGCATGGAGTGCCTATGAAGCCCCGGGGGTGGATCCGGAGTTCATCTGTCATCGTCTGAATGTCAACCCCTCATGTATTCCGAAGAAACAACCACCTCGACACCCGTCCAAGGTACATGTCGAGGCTATTAAAGACAAGGTGACCAAGTTGAAGCAGGCTGGGGCAATCAAGGAGGTATTTTATCCTCAGTGGCTAGCCAATACAGTTGTGGTGAAAAAGAAAAATGAAAGTGGCGTGTGTGTGTTGATTTTACAGATCTCAACAGAGCGTGCCCAAAGGACCCTTTTCCTATGCCCCGTATAGATCAGTTAGTGGATGCTACAATGGTTCATCCTCGGATGAGTTTCTTAGACGCCTTTCAAGGCTACCATCAGATCCCACTCGCGTTAGACGACCAAGAGAAGACCGCTTTTCTCACTCCCACTGGAAATTACCACTATAAGGTGATGCCCTTTGGTTTGAAGAACGCGGGGTCTACCTACCAGAGAATGATGACGAAAATGTTTGAGCAGCAGTTGGGTAGAAACATTGAGATTTATATTGATGATATGGTCGTAAAGAGTAAGGTAGTGGCCGAGCACGTGGCGGACCTCAACCACACTTTTGAGATATTAAGGAGGCATAAATTGCGTCTGAACGCATCCAAATGTTCGTTTGGGGTAAGTTCAGGTAAATTCCTGGGTTACATGGTAACTCATAGGGGAATTGAAGTTAACCCTGACCAGATCAGAGCTATTGCTAACTTGCAACCACCTCGAAATCCCAAGGAGGTCCAGAGACTGACCGGGATGACCGCCGCCTTGAATAGATTCATATCCAGATCGGCGGATAGGTGCAGGCCTTTTTTCTTACTGCTCCACAAGTGAAAAGGATATGAATGGACTGAGGAATGTGACTTAGCATTTCAGCAGCTAAAGGAGTATCTATCTCGGCCACCCATCATGTCTAGCCCTAAGGTAGATGAAGTTCTTTTTTCCTACCTGGCGATCACCACTTATGCGATTAGTTTTGTTCTGATACGAGTGGACAATGGAGTACAACGGCCGGTCTATTATGTGAATAAGTCTCTTCACGAAGCTGAAATACGCTACCTGCCGTTGGAAAAGGCCATTTTAGCAGTGGTGCACGCCACCAGAAAACTTCCCCATTATTTTCAGGCGTACACAGTGGTTGTGCTGACTCAATACCCGATCAAAGCAGTACTTCGAAGTGCAGACTACACTGGCAGGGTTGCCAAGTAGGGCACAATTTTAGGAGCTTTTGATGTCAAGTATATGCCCCGCACTTCCGTGAAGGGTCAGGTGCTCGCCGATCTAGTGGCGGAATTTGCTAAAGGTCCTGAAGAAACAGAGACAGGCCCAGGTTGCATGGAGGAAAAATCGGTTGGCCTCATTTCCACGCAACCTGTCTTACCCTGGACGGTGTATGTGGATGGGGCAGCAAATCAGCGGCTCTGGAATAGGACTTGTATTGATATCTCCTGAGGAAGTCATCATTGAGAAGTCTCTTAGGCTGGGATTCTCAGCTACTAATAATGAAGCGGAGTATGAAGCCTTACTAGCAGGAATGGCAATGGTCGATAAACTGGGTGGAAAAGCTGTGGAAATCTTCTCGGACTCGGGGCTTGTAGTGGGCCAGGTCAGAGGGGAGCTAGAAGCTCGAGTTACAAGAATGCAAGAATACTTGAGCCAGGTTAGGCGTATACAAGCTAAGTTTGAATTTTTTAAAATAACCTATGTCCCTAGGAGTGGAAATGCCCATGCAGACTCTCTGGCTACTCTTGCCACTTCCTCGGCTCAGCACTTACCTCGGATGATCATGATCGAGGACTTGGGCACACCTACCCGAGGAACAACAGAAACGCTACAAGTGAATCAGGTCAATTCGGCGCGTAATTGGATGGATCCTATAATACTATTCCTCGAGAAGGATACACTGCCCGAGGACAAGTCAGAGGCTGAAAAGATACGAAGAAAGGCTCCCCGATTTTGGCTATCCGAGGATAAGAAGTTGTACAAACGCTCTTACTCTGGGCCTTATCTGCTCTGTGTGCGCCCTGAAGCGTCGGAGGATCTGCTAGAAGAACTACATGAAGGAATTTGTGGTAGTCATACTGGAGGGAAGTCTTTATCTCATAGGGCGATTACCCAAGGGTATTGGTGGCCAGGCATGCAGAAGGAAGCACAAGAATATGTGAGGAAATGCGATCAATGCCAAAGGTTCGCACCGAATATTCATCAGCCTAGAGGAGTCCTTAATCCTCTTTCCAGTCCTTGGCCTTTCGCTCAGTGGGGCTTGGATATCGTTGGCCCTTTCCCTAGAGCAGTAGGAAATAAGAAGTACCTGCTGGTTGGCACGGATTATTTCACGAAGTGGGTTGAAGCTGAGCCTCTGGCTAACATCAGGGATGTTGATGTCAAAAGATTCCTGTTAAGGAATATCATTACTCGATTTGGGGTTCCTCAAACTCTCATCTCGGACAACGGTCTGCAATTTGATAGCAAAGCTTTCAGAAGGTATTGTTCCGACTTGGGGATAAAAAATA